>NC_069499.1:161799174-161971674 GCF_027579735.1 Bombina bombina | reverse complement strand
AGCTACAATATAAATTATAATTATATTATAGCTATTTTAGGATTAATATTTATTTTACAGGTAACTTTGTATTTATTTTAACCAGGTACAATAACTATTAAATAGTTATTGTACCTGGTTAAAATAAATACAATAATAATAATAGCTAAAATAGTTAAAATAATTACAAAATTACCTGTAAAATAAATCCTAACCTAAGTTACAATTAAACCTAACACTATACTATCATTAAATTAATTAAATAAAATACCTACAATTACCTACAATTAAACCTAACACTACACTATCAATACATTAATTAAATACAATACCTACAAATAACTACAATGAAATAAACTAACTAAAGTACAAAAAATAAAAAAGAACTAAGTTACAAAAAATAAAAAAATATTTACACACATAAGAAAAATATTACAACAATTTTAAACTAATTACACCTACTCTAAGCCCCCTAATAAAATAACAAAGACCCCCAAAATAAAAAATGCCCTACCCTATTCTAAATTACTAAAGTTCAAAGCTCTTTTACCTTACCAGCCCTGAACAGGGCCCTTTGCGGGGCATGCCCCAAGAAATTCAGCTCTTTTGCCTGTAAAAAAAAACATACAATACCCCCCCCCCAACATTACAACCCACCACCCACATACCCCTAATCTAACCCAAACCCCCCTTAAATAAACCTAACACTAAGCCCCTGAAGATCATCCTACCTTGTCTTCACCTCACCGGGTATCACCGATCGGTCCTGGCTCCAAAATCTTCATCCAACCCAAGCGGGGGCTGGCGATCCATCATCCGGTGGCTGAAGAGGTCCAGAAGAGGCTCCAAAGTCTTCATCCTATCCGGGAAGAAGAGTAGATCCGGACCGGCAACCATCATCTTCCAAGCGGCATCTTCTATCTTCATCCGATGAGGACCGGCTCCATCCTGAAGACCTCCACCGCGGACCCATCTTCATCCGGCGACGTCCAACTGAAGAATGACGGTTCCTTTAAGGGACGTCATCCAAGATGGCGTCCCTCAAATTCCGATTGGCTGATAGGATTCTATCAGCCAATCGGAATTAAGGTAGGAATATTCTGATTGGCTGATGGAATCAGCCAATCAGAATCAAGATCAATCCGATTGGCTGATCCAATCAGCCAATCAGATTGAGCTTGCATTCTATTGGCTGATCGGATAGAAAGGAAAAAAGCCAGCGTTAGCTACGCGGGTCCTTACCGACAAAACTCTAAATCTAGCCGATAGGGAATAAAAACATAAGCTAAAAATATTTATTGGGATGTTTGAACATATATTATGGAAAAAGGGAACAATAATATGAAACATTGTTTGCTTTTCATTCTCTTTGAATTAGCCAACTCAAACATGATAAAAAACAAGCTTGTAGCAAGAGCAGTGTTTGAGTAAGACAATATTCATATTTAAAAATTTAGCAGTATAAGGGAATATTTCACTTGCTATCAAATCTCATAAATGGGGGGAAATATAAAAAATATCAAGAGGATGGGTTATGAAGTCCTCTGTATAGCAAATTATACAAATTCTTTATGGGATAGTATCCTAAAAAAAGATGTTTCTTGCATGTCTGTAAATACCAAGCATATATTTTGCACAAGTTGTTCTTCCGGCTATAGACTGTAATCCAGACTCATGTTATTTAGGAGCAAGTTATAACAACCAGATGAAAGGCATTTGTACCTACTTACCTGATTTATAAGTAATTCTATATTTTTTTGTTAGTTTCCTTTGTAAAGTTTATTGCTATTTTGTTTAGGATTTAGCTATAAAAATATATATCCTGAACATAAGCCAATGGAATGAATACTTCTGAAGGTCAACTTTTCTGTATTCGGAGCAAGATGAGTATAAAATTAAATCAATCTGTAAGGGGTTGTGTGACAATCACATTAAGTATATTACAATAATGTTTCATTATGAAGTGATATTGATCTATCGATCTATATCTATATCTGTCTATCTATCTATCTATCTATCTATCTATCTATCTATCATGTGTATATATATATATAGTATATTATAGTATATATCTATACTATAATTGCGTTTGTAACATATCTGTCGCCATCGTCAGTTGCGCGCACAGCCAAAAGGATGTTGGCTGCGCACACAGTCAAACTAATCCACCTGGGGCGAGATTACATATGCGGTGTCACCCGCACAAAGTATTAAAAAACCGCCCACCCGCACGAAGTATTAACAAAAACACCTAACGGCCTGCATGAAGTATTAACAAACAACGCGCACAAAGCATTAACAAACAGCCCGCACGAACGCAGTATGTACCTCTTAACCGCCATCCCCCCACCGCAATAACTAAATAAAATGTATTAACCCCTAATCTGCCAACCCCCACATCGCAAAGTACATAATAAAGTTATTAATCCCTTATCCGCCATTCACCCACATATCAATCCACCTAATAAAGTGATTAACCCCTAAGCCGCCATTCACCCACATCCCAATCTACCTAATAAAGTGATTAACCCCTAATCCGCCATTCACCCACAATGCAAATAACCTAATTACAATATTAATCCCTAAACCGCCAACCCCCCACAACGCCAACTACCTAATTACACTATTAACCACTAAACCGCCAACCCCCCACAACGCCAACTACTTAATTACTCTATTAACCCCTAAACCGCCAACACCCCCCCACAATGCCAACTACCTAATTACACTATTAACCCTAAACCGCCAACCCCCCACAATGCTAAGAATTAATCTAATCACTAAGCCCCCTAGCCTAACACCACCTAAGTTAACCCCAATTACATAAAATAAAAAAAGATTATTTTCTTAATAAATTAATTAATAATTAAGTACCAAAATAAAAAAAAATCATAACTTAAAATTCAAATAAAAAACCTAACATTACATAAACAAAAAGACCTAAGATTAAATTTAAATAAAAAATCTAATATTACAAAAAAATAAAAAAATCTAACATTACAAAAAAATAAACGAAATTATTCAAAATATTTTTTAAACCTAATCTAATACCCCTATAAAAATAAAAAAGCCAGCCCAAAATAAAAACACCCTCTAATCTAAGAATAAACTACCAATAGCCCTTCAAAGGGCCTTTTGTATGGCATTGCCCTAAAGCGATTTGCTCTTTTACTGTTAAAAATTACAAATTATCCCCTAAAAGTAAAACCCCCTACCCACCCAACCCCCGAAAATAAAAAAACTAAGTCTAAAAAAACCTAAGCTACTCATTGCCTACTTAAAAGGGTAATAAGCTCTATTGCTGCCCATTAAAACAAAAAAGCCCTAATCTAAAAAAAAACACCCCAAAAAATAAAAAATAAACTAACCTAATCTAACCCTAAAATAGGTATTATTATTATTATTCTTTATTTATAAAGCGCCAACAGTTTCCGCAGCACTGCCCATGGATACAAAGATAAAAGTACAACGGAGAAACAATACAATAAAATACAAAATTTTACAGACAAATACAGGGTACTCACCATTCCTGTAGTCCAGCGGTGAAGGTCTTCTTCCAGATGGCTCCATCCTCATCCAGTACGGGGACATCTTCTTTATTCATCCGGAGCAAAGGCAGCCAATAGGATTTCAGTAGCTCTCATCCTATTGACTGATTTAAAAATTTCAGCCAATAGGAATGCAAGGTACCCCTATATAAAACTGGTACCTTGCATTCAATCTTCAGTGTGTGGCGGAGATCGCATGAAGAGGATCCTCCACACTGGATGGCTCCTCAGCCGCCTGTCCTGCTCTGCCACGTAGCATATGCTCTGCACCACCTTTGCTCCGGATGAAGAAAGAAGATGTCCCCGCACTGGATGAAGATGGAGTCGCCTGGAAGAAGACCTTCACCGCCGGACTTCAAGAATGGTCAGTACCTATTTTGGGGTTAAAATTAGGTGTTTTTTTTGGTTGTTTTTTTTTTTTTTTAGATTAGGGCTTTTTTATTTTTATGGGCAGCAAAATAGCTTATTGCCCTTTTAAAGGCAATGTCCATACAAATGCCCCTTTAGGGGCAATGGTTATCTTAGGTTTTTTATTTTGGGGGGGGGGGTGGTTGGGGGTATTTACTTTTAGGGGGTAATTTGTACTTTATTTAGGTAAAAGAACTGTTTGCTTTGGGGCAATGCCCTACAAAAGGCCCTTTTAAGGGGTATTGTAGTTTAGTGTTAAATTAGGGGTGGCTTTTTTATTTTTATAGGAGTATTAGATTAGGTTTAATTTTTTTTATTTTGGATAATTTCGTTTATTTTTTTCTGTAATTTTAGATTTTTTTATTTTAATTTAATCTTAGTTTTTTATGTAATGTTAGATTTTTTTAATTTTAATTTTAAGTTATGATTTTTTTATTTTGGTACTTTTTAATTAATTTATTAAAGGGATAGTGTAGTATTAATTAAACTTTCATGATTCAGATAGAGCATGCAATTTTAAGAAACTTTCTAATTTACTCCTATTATCAATTTTTCTTTGTTTTCTTGGTATCTATTTTTGAATGTAAGCTTAGAAGCCGGCCTATTTTTGGTTCAGCACCTGTGTAGCGCTTGCTGATTGGTGTCTAAATGTATCCATCCAATCAGCAAATGCTGCCCAGGTGCTGAACCAAAAATGGGCTGGCTACTAAGCTTACTTTCCAGCTTTTTAAAGTAAAGATATCAAGAGAACGAAGAAAAATTTATATTAGGAGTATATTAGAAAGTTGCTTAAAATTGCATGCTCTAGCTTAATCATGAAAGTTTATTTTTGACTAGACTATCCCTTTAAGAAGATAGTCATTTACATTTTTATGTAGTTGGGGTTAAGTTAGGGGGTGTTAGGTTAGGGGGCTTAGTAATTAGATTAATTCTTAGCGATGTGGGTGTTTGGCAGTTTAGGGGTTAATAGTGTAATTAGGTAGTTGGAGTTGGGGTGGTTTAGGGGTTAATATTGTAATTAGGTTATTTGCGTTGTAGGTGAATGGCGGATTAGGGGTTAATCACTTCAATAGGTAGATTGCGATGTGAGTGAATGGCAGATTAATGGTTAATTACTTTATTATGTACTTTGCGATGTGGGGGTTGGCGGATTAGTGGTTACTACACAGGCATGCGCGCACAGCAGCGGGGCGTGGCCAGACAGGAGCGAGGGGATGGGAGCGAGGGCAGGTGGGACCGCTGTGCTACAGAAAAACGCAGTGTACATGGGCTTTACCACTAGTATGTATATATATATTATATATATATATATATATATATATATATGTAAAATGTTCTTCTGATTGAAGAACAATGGTATTTAAACTATTTGTTAGAGCACCTTCAGCTTAGCGCACCTTCTGGTTAGTGCTCCAATAAAAAACAGAGCAGGGTTTTGTAGCATGCTCCATAGAGTTCTATGACGAGAGGAATTTAGCATGGCCGAGCTATCAGATTTTCAGATGTTAGCGCACATGAGGATTTCCCTCAACCGATAACTTTTTAATTTAAACTTGTAATATGAATGCAAGAATGAGAGCGTTATTGATTCAACATTAGTGGGTTTAGTGCTCAATAGCACTAATATTTTTGTGCCTCACTTCTTTTTTTTTTTTTTAATTTATAACCAGCAGTATATGCAATTGTACAAGTCTTTAACTTTTAGCGCAACGCAGGGCACAATATAATATATCATACAAAGAGACCTTTGACCCACACAATTAGTTCCTTATTATCATTGTCTTGTACATATTGCTGGGGTTTTCAACTTATTCACTACAAAACAACGAAAACCAAAAGGGGGGAGAAAGAAGAAAAAAAAAAAAAGGGGATAAATTTCCTCCCCCGCCCATCATACCTGCTCCACGCCTCTATATATCCGGAAATTCTTTCTCGGCTATGGCTAGTTCTAAATATAAAGTACCCTTAAAGTTTGCAATAAATTGTTTTTGGATTTCTTTAGTGTAGGCTAAAATAATGTTCTTCCATTTAAAGAGAAAGCGCTTAATTTGCGTTTCTGAGATGATGGAGGTATCCATTTGTTCGATAATTATCTGGTTTTGCAATTTTTGTCTAAATTCTATCAAATTTGGAGCTTTATTAGATTTTCAATATTTCAGAATCAGTAATCTGCCTACCATTATTATAGCATTGAACTGTTGAGTGTTTCGGTATTGGATTTCGTTTTGATTGTCTATTAAAAAGAAAACATGGTTCTCTAATATTTTAAGTTGGTTATGGTTTGCTTTATTTATCCAATAATTTATTTTGATCCAAAATTTCTTTATTTTAGGGCAACTCCAAAAACAGTGACGTATATCTGCGTCTTTAACCTTCCACTTATAGCAATATGAACCTGCCTGATCCCAGCAAGCTTGAATCTTAGGAGTGATATAAGTTCTATTTATCAATTTTGTATGTGATTCTCTCCAAGACAATGAGAAAATTGCATCATCTACTAACTTGACACTTTTCTGCACAGTCTCTGTTGTAACTTGCCAGGCCTGTGCAATCTTTTGCACCTGCTGTTGTCCAAGATACCACAAAATTGTTTTATATAGTAATAAGATAGAATATTTACCTATTTTAAATAGATTGATTACTGGCCTCAGAACACACCATGTATCGTCATCCTGACCTTCCGAGACGAGTGTCTGGGTATAATATCGGACCTGTAAAAATGCATAAAATTTTCTATTTGTAAGCCCAAATTCATTTTGGAGGTCCGAGAATGACTTACATCTCCCTGTATTATGTTCTCTAATTTGAGATATATACCTTAGACCTTTCATCACCCATGCTTTAAAAATTTTGGAATTTAATGTCGGGGTAAAACCAGGGTTACCCACAATAGTCAGGTGTTTTGAAAAAAGCTAAATTAACATTTATTTTTTTCAGTATTTTTTGCCAGGCGATAACATTATAAATGGTAGGTATTTGCCTAATTTTAAGGGGACATTTTGCAGTTGGACAATGAAGGAGGGCCGTAAGAGCCTATGGATGCACAAAATATTTTTCAAGTCTTGTATTGCTTAATAATCAGCATCGATTAGCCAGTCAACTGCTATCTTTGAAATTGCTATTAAATTGTATATCTCTATATCTGGTAATGCCAATCCGCCGTCAGACCTAAGTAATTATAACGTTTTAAAGGCAATAGCTCTTCGCTTATCTCCCCAAAAAAACTGAAGACATGCCTGTTTAAATAAGACTAAGTCTTGACGTTTTATCAAAATCGATATATTCTGCATTAAATACAAAAGTTTTGGGAATATTATCATCTTTATCAAATTTATTTTACCTGTTAGGGTTAGTTTAAATTTAGCCCAATTTTTGAGCTCTTTAAATATTTTAGAGAAAATAGAGGGATAATTAAGCATATACCATTCATTGCCATCTTTAGATAATTTAATACCCATATACGTAAATACTTTGATAGCTTCTTGTTTCTTTAGCCAAAAAATTTCTGATTTCATTGTATTAACTTTATAGCCTGAAAAGGCACTAAATTCCTTTAGGATTTGCATTAATCTAGGGATATTATCCTTGGTATGAGACAAAAATATTAATAAGTCATCTGCATATAGTAAAGTTGTAACCTGTCTTGCATTAAATTGAATGCCTTCAATGTCTTTCCTTAGGCGAATAGCCAATGGTTCCAGTGCCAGATTAAATAAATAGGGGGATAGTGGGCAGCCCTGTCTTGAGCCTCTATGTAGCTGAAAATTGGCTGTTGGCCTATCATTAATTATAATAGCAGCGTTTGGTTGCTGATAAATTATATATACAAATTTTGCAAACAGACCCTCAACTCCAAACCGAGTAAGTGTTGAAAACAAATGGTCCCAAGTAATGGAGTCGAAAGCCTTCTCCGCATCTAATGTCACTATTGCTGCATCAGGTGTTCTGACCCTATTTCTTTTCTGTGCTATATTATGATAAGCATTCAAGATCAGTTGAATTTTCCTTAAATTACATGAGGAATTTCTGCCAGGCATAAAGCCTACTTGATCCTTGTGGATAAGGGGATCCATAGCTAGTTTAAGCCTGTTTGCTGTAACACTTGTCAGAATTTTATAGCCGCTATTTAGAAGCGAAATCATTCTATACGAACTTATCTCTACTTTATCTTTCCCTTTTTTTTTTTTTTTGGTTTTCAAAAGCTTTATTAAGAAATAAAGAAGTTACAACATCTTAAAACATTACAAGGTGAATGGTAAGTAGCAAAGGTACACTTTCTCTGCTTCCAGTGGGTGCACCAGGAGAAGAAAGAAAAAAAAAAGAAAAAGAAAAGAAAAGGAGTGCAAAGTCCCCAGCGGGTGGCCGGTCGGCCAGACCCTGGGTGTTTGTGTTGTACAGTCCCGTGGAGGCAATACGCCCCAATGTCCCGAGGGTGGCTATGGCTGAGCCCAGCCATAACAAATGGCATGGAATGACCTTGAATTCGGTAACCTCAATAGTCCAGTAAATTAAGATGTGGCAGAGACGTGTTCATACATTTTGGGTGTGCCCCTTCAGATTACAACAAAAAAGACATTTGGTGATATTACAGGTATCATAGACAATATATATAAAGTTAATAATGTTGATAATGTCAATAATGTTGATAGTATTATTAAGCCCCGAGGAGGCCGAGGTGCAAAAGGGAGGTAAATTGAGGGGGTCATCGGTCAGTAAGTAGGTCTCTGTTCCAGATTCTTCATATTATCTACCCCATTCCACCAGATCAGGTCCTAGGTGAGTCAGTGAGAAGTCGGAGTCGTTGTCCCATTCTGTTCTGCCCGGGTGGCCCTGCCGTCAGGCCACATAGTCTTGTGTGTGTCTAGTGTGCCCTATCTTTCCCTTTTTTGGGGATTAAGGCTATTAAAGATAACGTAAAGTATTTACAAAAAAGGGCATACCATCTATATAATAATTATTGAATAGCTTTACCAGAGTCATACAATTTCATCTATAAGACATTTTTATATAACTCTGCCGGAATCTGATCGGGTCCGGCAGCTTTGTTGGCCGCTGATTTCTTAATAGCATTGATGACTTTTTGCTGGGAGATAGGTTTATTTAGCTCTTCTAAGTTAACTTTCCCTATCTTGGGAATCTTTAGTTCTCTCCAAAAATTCTCTTTTGCTTGTAAATTTACTTCCTGGTCTGAATATAGTTTCTGAAAGAATTGCAGAATGTGTTCTTCAATTCCTTTGATATTGGTAATTCTACCCTGTGGAGTTTTAAGAGATTCAATCACAGATTTTTTTGTTTAATTTTTATAATATTAGCCGAAAATTGCCCAGCCTTACCCCCATACCTATAAAAAGAAAACCTAGTATTTAGCTCTTCTCGTGCCAGTTTTTGGGATATAAATACCTCCCTTTCTTTCTTTTTCCTCTGGTAGGATTCCCACCTTATCTGGGTTGGGTCATTAATGTAGCTATTATATGCGTTTCGTAACTGATTCACCAGTTGTGTGTCTCTGGCTAAGATTATGCATTTTGTGTAACTAGGTAGGCCTTAATTTCTCCCCTTATTACAGCTTTAAATGTTTCCCAAAGGATTTTGCTTCATATTTCTGGGGTGTAATTATGTTTATAAAACTCCCTCCATCTTAGCTTTAGCCATGTTTTAAACTGCACATTAGACATAAGATTCCAAATTTTAATATTTAAAGTAATAATGGCATGATCTGAGATTAAAATTTCTTTAATATCAGCTAATATTTAATAATTTAACATTTTGTCTGCTATTAAAAAGTAAACCAGTCTAGACATTGTTTGATAAGCCTGGGATTCACATTTATACTTTTTTACATCCGGATTCTGTATCCACCATATATCTTTAACCCAGACGACCTAGATTTAGAGTTCTGTGGCCATAGGGGTGCGTTAGCTACGCGTGCTTTTTTCCCCCTGCACCTTTTAAATACCGCTGGTATTTAGAGTTCACAGCATGGCTGGGTTTTCAGTGCGTGAGGCTCCAAAAAGGGAGCGTAGAGCATAATTTAACGCCACTGCAACTCTAGATACCAGCGGTGCTTACGGACGCGGCCAGCTTCAAAAACGTGCTCGTGCACGATTCCCCCATAGAAAACAATGGGGCCATTTGAGCTGAAAAAAAACCTAACACCTGCAAAAAAGCCGCGTTCAGCTCCTAACGCAGCCCCATTGTTTTCTATGGGGAAACACTTCCTACGTCTGCACCTAACACCCTAACATGTACCCCAAGTCTAAACACCCCTAACCTTACACTTATTAACCCCTAATCTGCCGCCCCCGCTATCACTGACACCTGCATATTTTTTTTAACCCTTAATCTGCTGCTCCGTAAACCGTCGCTACCTACATTATCCCTATGTACCCCTAATCTGCTGCCCCTAACACCGCCGACCCCTATTGTATATTTATTAACCCCTAATCTGCCCCCCTCAACGTCGCCTCCACCTGCCTACACTTATTAACCCCTAATCTGCCGAGCGGACCGCACCTCTACTATAATAAAGTTATTAACCCCTAATCCGCCTCACTCCCGCCTCAATAACCCTATAATAAATAGCATTAACCCCTAATCTGCCCTCCCTAACATCGCCGACAGCTAACTTCAAGTATTAACCCCTAATCTGCCGATCAGAGCTCACCGCTACTCTAATAAATTGTTTAACCCCTTAAGATAATTCTAACCCTAACACTAACACCCCCCTAAGTTAAATATAATTTTTATCTAACGAAATAAATTAAGTCTTATTAAATAAATTATTCCTATTTAAATCTAAATACTTACCTGTAAAATAAATCCTAATATAGCTACAATATAAATTATAATTATATCTTAGCTATTTTAGGATTAATATTTATTTTACAGGCAACTTTGTAATTATTTTAACCAGGTACAATAGCTATTAAATAGTTAAGAACTATTTAATAGCTACCTAGTTAAAATAATTACAAAATTACCTGTAAAATAAATCCTAACCTAAGTTACAATTAAACCTAACACTACACTAGCAATAAATTAATTAAATAAAATACCTACAATTATCTACAATTAAACCTAACACTACACTATCAATATATTAATTAAATACAATATCTACAAATAAATACAATGAAATAAACTAACTAAAGTACAAAAAATAAAAAAGAACTAAGTTACAAAAAATAAAAAAATATTTACAAACATTAGAAAAATATTACAACAATTTTAAACTAATTACACCTACTCTAAGCCCCCTAATAAAATAACAAAGACACCCAAAATAAAAAAATGCCCTACCCTATTCTAAATTACAAAAGTTCAAAGCTCTTTTACCTTACCAGCCCTGAAAAGGGCCATTTGCGGGGCATGCCCCAAAGAATTCAGCTCTTTTGCCTGTAAAAAAAAACATACAATACCCCCCCAACATTACAACCCACCACCCACATACCCCAAATCTAACCCAAACCCCCCTTAAATAAACCTAACACTAAGCCCCTGAAGATCTTCCTACCTTATCTTCACCTCGCCGGGTATCACCACCGATCGGTCCTGGCTCCTAAATCTTCATCCAACCCAAGCGGGGGCTGGCGGAATTAAGGTAGGAAAATTCTAATTGGCTGATGGAATCAGCCAATCAGAATCAAGTTCAATCCGATTGGCTGATCCGATCAGCCAATCAGCTTGAGCTCGCATTCTATTGGCTGGTCGGATTGAACTTGATTCTGATTGGCTGATTCCATCAGCCAATCAGAATTTTCCTACCTTAATTCCGATTGGCTGATAGAATCCTATCAGCCAATCGGAATTCGAGGGATGCCATCTTGGATGACGTCCCTTAAAGGAACCGTCATTCTTCAGTTGGACGTCGGAGGAAGAAGATTGATCCGCGCTGGAGGTCTTCACGATGGAGTCGTTCCTCATCGGATGAAGATAGAAGATGCCGCTTGGATCAAGATGGTTGCCGGTCTGGATCGCCTCTTCTTCCCGGATAGGATGAAGACTTTGGAGCCTCTTCTGGACCTCTTCAGCTGCAGGATTATGGATCTCCAGCCCCCGCTTGGGTTGGATGAAGATTTAGGAGCCAGGACCGATCGGTGGTGATACCCGGCGAGGTGAAGATAAGGTAGGAAGATCTTCAGGGGCTTAGTGTTAGGTTTATTTAAGGGGGGTTTGGGTTAGATTAGGGGTATGTGGGTGGTGGGTTGTAATGTTGGGGGGGGTATTGTATGTTTTTTTTTACAGGCAAAAGAGCTGAATTCTTTGGGGCATGCCCCGCAAATGGCCCTTTTCAGCGTTGGTAAGGTAAAAGAGCTTTGAACTTTTGTAATTTAGAATAGGGTAGGGCATTTTTTTATTTTGGGGGTCTTTGTTATTTTATTAGGGGGCTTAGAGTATGTGTAATTAGTTTAAAATTGTTGTAATATTTTTCTAATGTTTGTAAATATTTTTTTATTTTTTGTAACTTAGTTCTTTTTTATTTTTTGTACTTTAGTTAGTTTATTTAATTGTATTTATTTGTAGCTATTGTATTTAATTAATTTATTGATAGTGTAGTGTTAGGTTTCATTGTAGATAATTGTAGGTATTTTATTTAATTAATTTATTGCTAGTGTAGTGTTAGGTTTAATTGTAACTTAGGTTAGGATTTATTTTACAGGTAATTTTGTAATTATTTTAACTAGGTAGCTATTAAATAGTTCTTAACGATTTAATAGCTATTGTACCTGGTTAAAATAATTACAAAGTTGCCTGTAAAATAAATATTAATCCTAAAATAGCTAAGATATAATTATAATTCATATTGTAGCAATATTAGGATTTATTTTACAGGTAAGTATTTAGATTTAAATAGGAATAATTTATTTAATAAGACAATTTATTTTGTTAGATAAAAATTATATTTAACTTAGGGGGTGTTAGTGTTAGGGTTAGAATTAGTTTAAGGGGTTAAACAATTTATTAGAGTAGTGGTGAGCTCCGATCGGCAGATTAGGGGTTAATACTTGAAGTTAGCTGTCGGCGATGTTAGGGAGGGCAGATTAGGGGTTAATACTATTTATTATAGGGTTATTGAGGCGGGAGTGAGGCGGATTAGGGGTTAATACATTTATTATACTAGCTGTGAGCTCCGGTCGGCAGATTAGGGGTTAATAATTGTAGGTAGGTGGCGGCGACGTTTTGGGGGGCAGATTAGGGGTTAAAAATATAATATAGGGGTTGGCGGTGTTAGGGGCAGCATATTAGGGGTACATAAGGATAACGTAGGTGGCGGCGCTTTGCGTTCGGCAGATTAGGGGTTAATTATTGTAGGTAGCTGGCGGCGATGTTGTGGGGGGCAGGTTAGGGGTTAATAAATATAATATAGGGGTCGGCGGTGTTAGGGGCAGCAGATTAGGGGTACATAAGTATAACGTAGGTGGCGGTCGGCAGATTAGGGGTTAAAAAAATTTAATCGAGTGGCGGCGATGTGGGGGGACCTCGGTTTAGGGGAAAATAGGTAGTTTATGGATGTTAGTGTACTTTAGAGCACAGTAGTTAAGAGCTTTATAAACCGGCGTTAGCCCAGAAAGCTCTTAAGTACTGACTTTTTCTGCAGCTGGAGTTTTGTCGTTAGATTTCTAACGCTCACTTCAGCCACGACTCTAAATACCAGCGTTAGAAAGATCCCATTGAAAAGATAGGATACGCAAATGACATAAGGGGATCTGCGGTATGGAAAATTTGCGGCTGGAAAGTGAGCGTTAGACCCTTTAATGACTGGCTCCAAATACCAGAGGGCGGTAAAAACCAGCGTTAGGAGCCTCTAACGCTGGTTTTCACGGCTACCGCCCAACTCTAAATCTAGGCCTTATTGTTTTATTAAACATTTTAGCTGCTTTAGCCTCCTTTTTAGTGTTTCTAATTGCAGTATGTGACAATCTATCTAGTATGGGGTATAATGTCCGATTGAAATCGCCCGCTATAATTAAGTTTATTGAATGGAATGGGAGGAGTTTGACTTGTAATGTATCCCAGAATACCTTATCCGGTTTATTTGGGCCGTAAATATTGAATAATTTTAAGATCAATCCCTCAACCTCCAATTGGAGGATAATACATCTTTCATCTGGATCCAATTCTGTCTGTAGGATTCTATATTGGAGCTTTTTATTCAATAGAAACGCGACCCCTTTCTTCCTATGCAGACAAGGAGTCCCCACTACCTCCCCCACTGAGCCTGTTGTTATCTTAGCCAGTTCTTTTAGATGTGTCTCTTGTAAGAAGACTTTGTCAGGTTTACATCTTTTCATTTGTTATAATATCTTTTTCCGTTTTTGAGGGGATGTGATACCTCCTACATTCCATGAAGCCATAACTAATTGATCCTTCATTTACTTATTCTATAAAAATATATCCTTAGCCTGCCATTAAACCTACACCGCCTCATAGCGTGAGGGGGGACAGGTGGGGGGAGAGGAAAAAGAAAAGAAAAAAAAAGTGAGGGGGAGGGAAAACCACTCCTTATATTGTAAATTAAGAAAACAAAAGAAGTTGGCAACAAACACATCAAATACAACCACTGTACTCTTATCCGCTAGATTGGCCATCTTTACCAATATTGCGTCCTGTTCTAGTTTTAAATAATACCTGTGTATTAAATGTATATATGTACCAGTAATTTACAAGGGAATACCTTTACTTTAAAAAAATTATTTTACTTCTCCCAGTTCACTCAGCGTCACATGATCATTTTCTGTATAAATCTTTATTGTTGCTGGATATACAATTGTAGCCTTCATGCCCATATTAATTAATTTGGTGCAAAACGGCACCATTTCTCTCCTCTTTAAAGAGGTCTCATTAGAAAAGTCTTGGAACATTACAATTTATTTGTGCCTCACTTCTAATCTAGCCCTAAATGGTTCAACTGAATCTTTTGCTCCGAATATTCATATCTCAAATTTTTGGTGCCCATGCTGTTCGGTATTCTTCTAGTTTAATAATTAAATAAATGCCAACAGTTCATGGAACATTTTAATTAGTTTCAGTTAAACAAATGTACATGTTCCACTGCTAAAAGTTAACCTGACGCAACTAAAATACTTAACGAAGCGTGCTTACCCGCTCCTCATCTTTACAAAGCCTCATCTCCACTAAAGGACCTTCCAAGCTAAGCCTCCTGTTAGCACGGCAGGGGCTCTGTGAAGACGAGGAGTGCACTTAGGTAAGTATTTTTAACTATTTAAAGGAAACTAATGAATAATGCTGAATTCTGCATTATACCTTCATTTTCTTTAAAATTTGTTCCACATTCATTTGGATACTCGTTTGGATAGTAAAGTAAAAGGAATATCCTTGTTTTGTTAACTGATGTGCATTTGTAACAAAACTAATGCATGTCTACTAATAATCCTTTTATTGTTTGATACAAGTGGTGAATGAAGAAGAATAGTGGCGTTACCAGTGAGAGATGTAGCATACACAGCTCATCTCAACCCCTAATCAAAACTATAAACATGTACAAGAGACAGCCGTTACACTTCTGTTGCTAATATGAATGCATTTATGTCATAGGAACTTACATATATTTGCAAACAATTCCTGTGCAATCCCGCTATTGATTGGAACAGTGCCAAAGCACATTGATAGCGGGTCCCAAACTTTCAAATTCTTGAAACTCCAATTTTAAAAGGCTAAAGAACACTTGGCAGCTGCTAAGTTATAGTGATAGCTATTACTTTCTAAGGGAGATGCTAGAGCATATAGCAACACTATATTATCACTGTCACTATTATGCTATTATGTGAGCGAGCCTGAAGTACTCCAGCTTACACTTTTTTATAGCGGTTTTTTAAATTAGTATAACTGATTTTAGCTGCCTTACAACTTCATTTAAGTAATCAATTTTCAATGCCATTAAACCTTTACCTCTACTTATGTGAACTCCTGTAAACAATAAAAATAACTGCGCTTTAACTCTAATTTCACTGTCCTCATTTTCCCTGTGCTTTATCTATAACCATGACCCCCCCATGCCACAATTACCCCAAAAGGCTGAGCAATGGTCCAGGTCAATCAGCCATCAGCAATGACCTCCCTAACAAAAGTAATGACTGACACTATCCTTCCAGCACAATTAACCCTAATTACAATCTTGCCCTACCACAATTAACCCTAAAGGGGTATCTCTAATTGTTGCTATCATATCAGACATCTGCCATATCACAACAACTCTTACCCCCACATACATATAAAATGTATATCTTTAAAAATGAATAAGTGGAATTTTCTTTTTTGAGGTTAATTTCAGGGCTACAATAAAAGTATAACAAAACACATATTAAAATAAAATATTAAAACTTTTTAAAGGAATATGGTATACACAAAGGTGTTTAACAGGAAAGGACTCAACTGTGTATATATGTATGTGCATATATATTGAATTTCATACACCTCTTGCCACTTCCTTGTCTCAGCTCCTTGTAACATCTGCCTAATTGTCCCTGCTATCTGGATTTGATAATATCTGTGTTATAATCCACTTGATTGAGTATGTACCTAAAGACATTTCAAGGGCAGCTAAACTCTTTTGTCAACTACTTTAAGGACTTGAGAGGGTTCGGCAACTCAAATGTGTTCATAATATCTCATGGTATATTGAAGCTATTATTTCACAGTGACTAATTTAAAAAGTTATAGCTATTAGAGATGTGCATTTGTTTTCGTACAAATGCACATTCGTCTCAAAATCATATTTTTGTTTAATTTTAACAATGAAAAAGGGGTTAATACTAAACTTAGAGCGCTCTCCATGCTGTCCAGAGCACAATAAGGTAAGTATTGTAGTTTTACCTGTAGCTTTAAAACATTTACATTTGTTTTAACAAAAATTAATGTAAATATTTAACTGAAATTCCATATTTGATATGTTTTAAACTAAACGAAAACTGAATAGTGAAACCACTGAATATTTGCGGGAACTAATTTCCCTGAATATTCTGAACAAAAATGTAGAACGAAATTGTCTTGGCTGCACATCTCTAATAGCTATTGATATTACTTGGGAGCTTTTAAAATTTTGTCTAGAAAACCTACACACCAGAATACCATTCAGTACAACTCCTATTTTTATTAATGTGCATCACAATCTATGAAACAACTTGTTTTGTCAGTGAGCATTAATATGTAGAGGTAGAATTCCTGAACAATGTTTTGACTTTTATTAATCAAACTGATGGTACATTAGCTCATTAACATTGTTTCACAACATAATTACATTTTGGTTTCATAGCAACTGAGCTCAAGGTTGGGACTTATGAAAACATCCATTTTATATAAGCGATGACACCAACAAGTTTTTAACTTCTAGACTACTAAAAAAGGTTGCAGCATCACATTTAACATAATAACAATGTATATGAGGTTGAAAGAAGACAGAAGTCCATTTAGATACTATCAGATTTACAATAAAGAAGTAGCCAAATGAGCTTACATCAATACAATTAGAAGCCGACCCATTTCAAACAATCATATCCCTTAATTTTGTTTCCAGCTAGAAATTTATCTAAGCTATTTTTAAATTTATCCAAGGTATTGGCAATCACTACCTCCTTAGGCAAAGAGCTCTACAATTTGCTCTAACAGTGAAAATATGTTTATATTGCTGGAGATTATTTTTTTTTTTTCTTTAGCCTTAAATAGTGACCTTTTATCAAAAAACAATTGCCTTGGAAAAAATAGAGCTTTTACTATCTCTATATATGGGCCTTGAATATATTTGTATAAAGTAATCATATCACCTCTCAAGTGCCTATTCTCTAGAGAAAACAGACCCAGTTTGATTGACCTCTTTTCTTAGTTTAAACCTTCCATTATGCTTATAAGTTTTGTGGCCTTTCTGAAATGTTCTTTTTTAAATTGGTCTCCATAACTGTACTTCATACTCAAGGTCTTTTTCTTTTGTGTTCTTGTCAGCTGTGGGAGCAGTTACAGAGGTATTGTGGAGCACTTCTGTTTACCAGAGCTTGCAAGTCCGATTGCTATATTAAGTGAAGGCACTAGCAGCCATATTGGTCCCCTTTGGCAAATGAGCCTATTATTTAAGAGCTTATATTGGTAATGTCCCCTATAAAAACCATTAATATTGGGACAAGTGTCATATTTACATAATGTTTTGTCTCAGCTCTGCCTCCTTATTGTTCCAATGTTCAGAAATTATCGGCACCAATATACACCTCAAAAAGTCTTTTTGCAAATGTCTTGTAATAACACCACTTGGACACAAAGATGAAATAGATCCAGTGTTTGCTAGCCGACTTAGTCCGCTGCTTCACCACTCACCTCAGCTTCACTTCACAGGTCCCGGTTGTGATATGCCCCAGATAAGCGACCGTACCTTTCAGAGGCCACAGAGCTCTTCAACACCAGGGGAATTTCTCCGCTACTGGGCTCCAAGATGAGGACCACAAACTGGTTGCTCCGCTCTGCTCTGTCTACTCAGCCTCAAAGTATCTCGGCGTCTGACGTCACAGGACCGCTCCTCCTGTGTTCCTGTTCTCGCGGGAGGTGAGTGGACTTGTGCTTACAGGTATATCCGCCAATATCTCCATGCAAAACCTCAGTTTCAATGATGAAATTACCCACTTGTGGGTAATTTCCTTATTGTTCCAGTTCATTCCTCAGCCATCCCTCTACTGGCCTGATTGTCAATCTCACACATTGCTGCTAGATATCAGTCACATAGCATTAACAGAAATGCAGCATGAAGTAGAAAGAATGTATCTACTTTCTAAAATATTCAAAATTTGATGAAGAATGCAAGTGTTAATAGTTTTTAAATCCTTTCATCTTTTATTAATTTCACTTTATTTGTAATTATCTTATGTAGATCGCTCTTTCTCAAGACTGTTATACAGATCATACAAAGGGGCCGATTTATCATGCTGTAGCGATCATGTCCGCCAGACATCAATAAATGCAGACAGCATATTTATCATTGCAGAAGCAGTTCTGGTGAACTGCTTGTGCAATGCCGCCCCCTGCCGATTGGTCGCTAGCAGGGGGTGTCAATCAACCCGATCGTATTCGATCAGGCGGATTGCTGTCTGCCACTTCAGAGCAGACGGACGAGTTAAGAAGCAGCGGTCTTAAGACAGAGGCATTGGGGACGATAAGGGGCTTGGTAAATCGGCCCCAAATGGTCAACATTTAAACAATTCCATGAAAGGAATTGTCTTTTTTTATAAAACCAGTGAATCATCGATATTACCTAAAAATAATTGTACCTACGGCACCTTTTACTGGAAGACGGTTTGCAAGATACAGTGAGCCTTTGATAAACCGATCTACATAAACTGCAGATGCCTGATTAACAAATATTAAATTTGAAATAAAACCCACAGGAGACTTATAAAACTTAATGCACACTTTGCAATTCCTCTTATTTGAAATCACGCAAGCTGAGTGAATACTCTCTGATTCATTAGCAGAAATTTCTTATGTAAGAAGATGATTTCCTTAAGATATTTTAGTTTAGTTACTGCAGCTGTTTCTCATAGTAAGTTTGTAAGTCATTTGGTTCAAAGTTATTTTTTTTTAAAGCAAGACATTCCTCTTCATGTGCCCACAAACTAAGATCACACAAAGATGTTTTTGATGTCCATTTTATAGGGAAAAAAATAGTATTTGTTTTTCAGCATTAAGATCTTCCATTTCTAAAAGTCAGGCATATTTTGGTTATATGTTGGAAACATTAACTATATGTTCCTCAGGTTTAATGTGCATAGTTTAACTTTATAAGATGTCTGTGCTTTAAGGTACATTTGCTCCCAAATACACAGTCAAATCTGTTTATCTAATGTTTAAAGAGATTCTAAACCCATTTTTTTTCTTTCATGATTCGTATAGAGCATGCAATTTTAGGCAACTTTCTAATTTACTCCTATGATTAAATTTTCCTAGTTCTCTTATTATCTTTATTTAAATGTCAGCAGAGGAGCCGGCCCACTTTTGGTTCAGCACCTTTGTAGCGCTTGGTGATTGGTGTCTAAATGTAGTCACCAATCAGCAAGCGCAACTCAGCTGACATTTAAATAAAGATACCAAGAGAACTAGGAAAATTTGATAGTAGGAATAAATTAGAAAGTTGCTTAAAATTGCATGCTCTATTTGAATCACGAAAGAAAAAAAAATGTGGGTTTAGTATCCCTTTAATCAGAAGATGTACATTAGCAGTCAGAAAATAATAAAACGTTATGTGCTCCCTCAGAATAATGAGGAGGTCGATAAAGATGGCTGCTTGAAGATCTGAACAATGTGCAATGTATCTAAAACAGAACATTTTCTTTTGGGAAAAATATTTTTTAGAGCTTGTGTCCAAGCTAGCATGGCTGTAAGATTTAAAAAACAAAACAAAAAAAAAACACGAAAAAAGTACCGAACTGTGCAGCCACCGAATATTCGGCTAAACAAATTTCCCTGAATATTCGGAATGAAAATTTCTTCAAAAAAGGAAACTTTCTTGGCTTCACATCTCTAATATTTAGTATTGCAAACACCTTTATGAGATGCCTATGTATGACCATTAGGGGCATGGTGTTACAATATAAGGTTTTTATCCTAAATATTATAAGCTTTATTTACTGCTAAGTTTTGCTTTTACTGTAAACAAAAAAAGTTAATACAGTTTGTAAAAGCTTTTAATTCATAAACATAAATATTAAACCATTCTTTAGCAATATTTCTGTGTTTTCAATACGTTACATTTTCTCATTCATCATCACTACACTCTAAACAAAATATAAAATTGGGAGACAATATATAGAATAAATTAAGCAAAAAGAATGCAACATTCATTGAGCCGTGCCAAACACTCTGGGGCCTAGTTATCAAGCTGTCAACCTCAAATACGCTGGAATTCCGCAGCGTATTTGTGGCGAGGCTGATTCGCCTTAGTTATCAAAGGCTCGAGACCGGCAAAAGTAGAATTTTGTGACGTAAACTTCGATCCGCCGGACTCAGTCCGACACAGATCGATTCTTACGTCACTCCAGATGTTCCGCACACAAGTGCGGCACATTCTCACTACTTTTGCTAGTTATCAAAAAACTAGCAGGTACGCTCGGCACTTTTACGGCCCAGCGTACCTGGTTTTCAAAGCGCCAGCCTGGAGGCGGCGGATCCCATAGGAATCAATGGGAGTCTGACCATAGCGAAAGTACAAGTTCGCTGCTGACAGACATCCCATTGATTTCTATGGGAACTGTCTGCACCTAACACCCTAACATGTACCCCGAGTCTAAACACCGCTAATCTGACCCCCCCTACACCGCCGCAACTAAATAAAGTTATTACCCCCTAAACCGCCGCTCCCGGAGCCCACCGCAATTATAATAAATGTATTAACCCCTAAACCGCCGCTCCCTGAACCCGCCGCAACCTATATTAAATGTATTAACCCCTATCCTGCCCCCCCTACACCGTCGCCACCTATAATAAATTTATTAACCCCTATCCTGCCCCCCACTACGCCGCCGCCACTGTAATAAAATTATTAACCCCTAAACCTAAGTCTAACCCTAACCCTAACGCCCCCCTAACTTAAATAATTAATTAAATAAATCTAAATAAATTAACTCTTATTAACTAAATGAATCCTATTTAAAACTAAATACTTACCTTTAAAATAAACCCTAATATAGCTACAATATAAATAAGAATTATATTCTAGCTATCTTAGGATTTATATTTATTTGACAGGTAACTTTCAATTTATTTTAACCATGTACAATAACTATTAAATAGTTATTAACTATTTAATAGCTTACCTAGCTAAAATAAAGAGAAATGTACCTGTGAAATAAATCCTAACCTAAGTTACAATTACACCTAACACTACACTATACTTTAATAAATTATTCCTATTTAAAAATAAATACTTACCTGTAAAATAAACCCTAAGATAGCTACAATATAATTAATAATTATATTGTAGCTATCTTAGGATTTATATTTATTTTACAGGTAACTTTGTATTTATTTTAGCTAGTTAGAATAGTTATTAAATAGTTATTAACTATTTAATAACTACCTAGCTAAAAGAAATACAAAATTACCTGTAAAATAAATCCTAACCTAAGTTACAATTAAACCTAATACTACACTATCATTAAATTAACTAAATAAACTACCTACAAATAACTACAATTAAATACAATTACATAAACTAACTAAAGTACAAAAAATAAAAAAAGCTAAGTTACAAAAAATAAAAAAATAAGTTACAAACACGTTAAAAATATTACAACAATTTTAAGCTACTTACACCTAATCTAAGCCCCCTAATAAAATAACAAACCCCCCAAAATAATAAAAATCCCTACCCTATTCTAAATTAAATAAATTTCAAAGCTCTTTTACCTTACCAGCCCTTAAAAGGGCCATTTGTGGGGGCATGCCCCAAAAAGTTCAGCTCTTTTGCCTGTAAAAGAAAAATACAACCCCCCCCAACATTAAAACCCACCACCCACATACCCCTAATCTAACCCAAACCCCCCTTACAAAAACCTAACACTAATCCCCTGAAGATCATCCTACCTTGAGTCGTCTTCACTCAGCCGAGCCACCGATGGAATTGAAGAGGACATCCGGAGCGGAAGAAGTTAATCCTCCAAGCGGCGCTGAAGAAATCTTCCATCCGATGAAGTCATCATCCAGGCGGCGCTGAAGAAGTCTTTGATCCGGCCGATGTCATCTTCCAAGAGGCGCTGAAGATGTCTTCTATCCGGGCGAAGTCATCTTCCAAGCCGGGTCTTGAATCTTCCTTCCGCCGACGCGGAACCACCTTCTTCACCGACGGACTACGACGAATGACGGCTCCTTTAAGGGACGTCATCCAAGATGGCGTCCCCTCAATTCCGATTGGCTGATAGGAGCGGCGGTTTAGGGGTTAGTAACTTTATTTAGTTGCGGGGGGCTCCGGGGGCGCCGGTATAGGGGGTAGAACAGTGCAGTTTAGTGTGAGTGCTTAGTGACAGGCTAGCAATAAAGCTGGGAAAAAGCCGAAGGGCAGCGAGATCGGATGAGTGATAACTGTCACAGTCCGCTGCTCATCGCCCCGCGGCTTTTTGACAGCTTTATTTGATAACTTAGGCGAACGTATTCAAGGTCCGCGGCGGCGAAGGTAGGCGAGCTTAGGCGGGCGTATTGGGCCGGCGAAGCCAGAAAAGTAGACGGCTTGATAACTACCCCCCTCTGTCTGCAAGGATATTTAAAAATATTTGAAGCAAAACATGCATAGCAACAGACACAAATTAAATAAAATAGACAAACTGAAATAAACATGGAAGTATTTTAATGTTCTTAATAAAAAATAAAAACATTATTTCAAAATGTATGGGGATTTAAACTTGAAAATTCATACATTTTTGTGTTATAAAGGGCTAGATTACAAGTGGAGCACTAAATTATCGCTCACCTGCAAACAGGCAAATTTGCCCGTTTGCGGGCCCGCCATAATTAACCAGTCATTATAAGTGCCTGGTTATTACTACAGCAAGCTTGCTCTGAAAATTAACCAGAGATCCGATCTATGGTTAATTTTCTAAAAGGGCCCCAAATGTCCCTTAAAAAAAATTGGAGTATGTATGTACAGTGGGGCAAAAAAGTATTTAGTCAGCCACCAATTGTGCAAGTTCTCCCACTTAAGAAGATGAAAGAGGCCTGTAATTTTCATCATAGGTATACCTCAACTATGAGAGACAAAATGTGGAAAGAAATCCAGACAATCACATTGTCTGATTTGGAAATAATTTATTTGCATATTATGGTGGAAAATAAGTATTTGGTCACCTACAAACAAGCAAGATTTCTGGCTCTCACAGACATGTATCTTCTTCTTTAAGAGGCTCATCTGCCCTCCACTCATTACCTGTATTAATGGCACCTGTTTGAACTTGTTATCAGTATAAAAGACACCTGTCCACAACCTCAAACAGTCACACTCCAAACTCCACTATGGTGAAGACCAAAGAGCTGTCAAAGGACACCAGAAACAAAATTGTAGACATGCACCAGGCTGGGAAGACTGAATCTGCAATAAGCAAGCAGCGTGGTGTGAAGAAATCAATTGTGGGAGCAATAATTAGAAAATGGAAGACATACAAGACCACTGATAATCTCCCTCGATCTGGGGCTCCACGGAAGATCTCACCCCGTGGGGTCAAAATGATCACAAGAACGGTGAGCAAACATCCCAGAACCACACGGGGGGACCTAGTGAATGACCTGTAGAGAGCTGGGACCAACTTTACAAAGGCTACCATCAGTAACACACTACGCCGCCAGGGATTCAGATCTTGCAGTGCCAGACGTGTCCCCCTGCTTAAGCCAGTACATGTCCGGGCCCGTCTGAAGTATGCTAGAGAGCATTTGGATGATCCAGAAGCAGATTTAGAGAATGTCATATGGTCAGATGAAACCAAAGTATAACTGGTAGAAACACAACTCATCGTGTTTGGAGGAGAGAGAATGCTGAATTGCAACCAAAGAACACCATACCTACTGTGAAGCATGGGGGTGGCAACATCATGCTTTGGGGCTGTTTCTCTGCAAAGAGAACAGGATGACTGATCGTGAGATTTTGAGTGCAAACCTCCTTCCATCATCAAGGGCATTGAAGATGAAACGTGGCTGGGTCTTTCAGCATGACAATGATCCCAAACACACTGCCCGGGCGACAAAGGAGTGGCTTTGTAAGAAGAATTTCAAGGTCCTGGAGTGGTCTAGCCAGTCTCCAGATCTCAACCCCAAAGAAAACCGTTGGAGGGAGTTGAAAGTCTATGTTGCCCAGCAACAGCCCCAAAACATCACTGCTCTAGAGGAGATCTGCATGCAGGAATGGGCCAACATACCAGCAATAGTGTGTAACAACCTTGTGAAGACTTACAGAAAAGGTTTGACCTCTGTCATTGTCAACAAAGGATATATAACAAAGTATTGAGATTAACTTTTGATATTGATCAAATACTTATTTTCCACCATAATTTGCAAATAAATTCTTTCCAAATCAGACAATGTGATTGTCTGGATTTGTTTCCACATTTTGTCTCTCATAGTTGAGGTATACCTATGATGAAAATTACAGGCCTCTCTCATCTTCTTAAGTGGGAGAACTTGCACAATTGGTGGCTGACTAAATACTTTTTTGCCCCACTGTATGTATGTTTTGGGTACTTGTAAAGTGCAGCTAATCACCCGTAAGGGTCTCAAGGCGCTGCTCATTTTATCAATCTCAGAAGGCTGAAAGGCTGAGTGGACCTCACCGGGGATCAAACCTGCTGAGCTATCTGTCCGGCCTAGAGAATTTTTTTTTATTAAAAAAAATGTACTATGCTGTTGTTGTGGTCTAAAGTTGGTGGAAGTGGGGTGTTAGAGAAACAATGGCACGTTCTCATGAGCGCAATGCTGTTAAATTGTAATACCAGCGCATATTAGTGTGCGCTGGTATTACACAGTGGAGCATAAATATCGCTTTCATTAAAGCAATTTTTAGCACTCCACTTGTAATTTGGCCTAAAGTACTTTGTTAAAAATAAATGCTTAACAGACACCGAACTCTAAATACTTTTTGGGCTAGATTACAAGTGGAGCTCTAATTTATTGCCTGTAACAAAATACATCAAAATTACATTTGGAACTACAGTTACACTCATAATAACACTATCTTATAGAAATCATTAAATAAAAAAAATTGCACAAAAAAGTTATAAGGGCTCAAAAATATGAGGTTTCAGGTGAAAAAAGGCAGGCAAAGGGGTTTAACATCGAGATACATACATTTACATGTCTATATATATATATATATATATATATATATATATATATATATATATATATATATATATATATATATGTGTGTGTGTGTGTGTGTGTGTGTGTGTGTGTGTGTGTGTGTGTACATATGTATTTATAGATAAATATATATGTATTTACAGACATATACACACACATAAATACATATGTGTACATATATAGACATATCTATAAGTGCAATAGAGCCCTTTGCAGTCAAGTAGATGAAACATGTAAAAATATATTCATGTTTAAAAAAGTGTTATACTGTGTATTTACTGTATATATTATACATTCCAGAATACAGCAGAATATGTTCTATGTATTTTTAAATAGATATTCTCTGAACACAAAAAATAGTATGTAGGTTTAACTACCAGGGACATATGTACCAGGATCAAAGAACATCTAGGTTATATCTCTAATGATATACATTGTTCAGCTTTATCTAGACATTTCATTCAGGTACATAATAAACAAGTGGATACATTTAAATGGAATGCTACACCACGTAGGGGAGGTAGTAAACAAAAAATTCTGTAAAGACAAGAGATCTATTGGATCCACAAATTGAGAACCCTGGTTCCAGGAGGGTTCAATTCACAATTTAATGTGATCAACTATTGGAAATGAACTGTCTTAATAGGAATTGGAGATAAAATGGTCATAAATGCTGTGAAGAGAAATCCAAACATTACTTTTCTTTAAAAATAATCTTAAAAACAACAATAAGAATTAAAATTAAAATTAATATTAATAATATATGTTCTTTGTTTCCATCATAGAATGAGGGACATATATCAATATAATACACATTCTTTATAAAAGTGGTCTCTATACTTGAATGGAGGAATGGGAACGTAATAGGAAGTATATACATTTTAGGTTTATAAGTATAGTGCTTTGATAGAAATTTGGACACTAAAAAGAAATTGTAATATGAATGATGTGCATAAGGAACTTTTGGTAAAACTATATGCAATAATATGTAATACTTGAATCCAGTATGTATATTCTGTATATTGTGCATACTTTATTTATCCAAACATTCTGCTGAACAATTGTTTAACTGCTTGTTTTTGTATACAAATTGCATGTGAATTCTTTGTGCTGGTAGTTAAATGGTTAAATGAATATTTTTTTAAGGGGGCGGAGGAAAGCCCTATAAAAACACCCCTTCTATGTTGAAGGAGTATGTCTATGATTACGGCAATAATGGCTGAAACATGTTGGACCATGTTTTTCTTTTATCCTTGGAAGCCCTGTCACTAACCCTTTTAAATTGACGAATAAAGCCTTTTGATTTTTTAATTACCTGGGATGCCTGGATTTCCTTCCTTCTTGAATATATATATATATATATATATATATATATATATGGTATAAATATATATTTGTGCAAATATCCATCAAATATATATTTAAATATGTCTTTAAGAATAAATAGAACATATTCTATGTGCAGAACATTGGATCATGAAATATGCAAATGCAATATTACCTTAGGTTGAGTTTTTAAATAGAAAGGCAAATAGAAAAGAGTTGAGAGAACTCAAAACAGTTAGTGCTGTAGAATTAAGATGGCCAAGTGGCTCAATGCACCTGCTAGCCACCAAAACACTTTTAGTCACAATATAACATAAACAGAAGACTCAAACCACTATCGACCTAAGAGGTGCAAACCTTTATTTCCAGTCGTATTCGGTACCTGGTACACCTGTGTGGTAAGCTAGGACTTCGTCCCCTTTTGGTACATGAGAAATCCCTTCAGTGCCTCTCGCTTCCACGGCTCCGGTAAACCACTCGGCTCAGCGTTAATTTCTCAGTGTCGTTATGTAGTGACGTCACCTCCTAGTCTTCCGTGACATGGGTAAAGGCTAGCAGGGCAGAAGTAGCGCAGCAATCAAATGGTCCCAAAAGGCTGGTATTCCAGAACAGGAAAAGACGGTAGGTACCAACTTGGTAAAAAACAAATCTTTATTAACTCAAATAGCCTGAGGCTATGATTACGGCATACCGCCGAAACATGCAAGCCATTGGTGCTACGTTCTCCCGTCAAGCTTGTTTTTTCCGCCATGGATTTTTAACTATTTTGAGTTAATAAAGATTTGTCTCTTACCAAGTTGGTCCCTACCGTCTTTTCCTGAGCTTTTAAATAACCACAATCTTGTTTGTGCGACTTATCTGTTTTGTTTTAAACTTTTTCGGCTCCATTGAAATCTATGGGGGAATGCAATTTTGCTTGTTGTTTTGTTTCTTGTCCCTTTCAGGACAAGCAATGTACGGTGTATGTCCGTATACTTCCTAACCTCTCTACAACCTCAGAAGTGTTGGACTTAAAACATCACAGACTGATGCATCTGGGATGATTTGGATGCCCTGCTCCTGCACAATTACATTGGAGGAGGAGCTACACAAATGCTTGTGCAATGTTAAATGTGGGTGGCAAATGCAGCTTTGTACTGGTTCTCTGGCTGGAAACATTGTCTGGCCACAAGTTGATAAATGAGACACTTAGGGCCAGATTAAGAGTGGCACATCAACAGTTATATGCGATTGAAAAGTTTTTTTGGGGGTTGGGTTTATTGCTTGTATTACAAGATTTACGCTAGAATGATTACTGCATCCTCAGAGCTCTGGTTAACTGTTTCGCAAAACAAAAATGTTGCACAAAACACATGAAAAATACATTACAAAGTACAGTTACACTCAAAATAACACATCTGCTAAAAAAAAACTAAATTTATGCTTACCTGATAAATTTCTTTCTTTCCGGATATAGTAAGTCCATGGCTTCATCAATTACTGTTGGGAATATCACTCCTGGCCAGCAGGAGGAGGCAAAGAGCACCACAGTTAAACTGTTAAGTATCACTTACCTTCCTACAACCCCCAGTCATTCGACCGAATGTAAATGGAGAAAAAAGGAGTAACACAAGGTGTAGCGGTGCCTGATGTTTAGACAAAAATAACTGTCTTGAAACAAAAGGGCGGGGCCATGGACTTACCATATCTGGAAAGAAAGAAATTTATCAGGTAAGCATACATTTTGTTTTCTTACCTGTGATATGGTGAGTCCACGGGTTCATCAATTACTGTTGGGAACCAATACCCAAGCAAGAGGACATAGATGAATAGGGAGGGACAAGACTGGCAGACCTAAACAGAAGGCACCACTACTTGAAAAACCTTTCTCCAAAAAAAAAAAAACCTCAGCCGAATCAAAAAGTATGAAAGGAAGGCCAAGTTGCAGCCTTGGACAACTGTTCTACAGAAGCTTCATTTTGAAAGCCCAAGAGGAAGAGACAGCCCTCGTGAAATGAGGCATAACTCTCTCAGGAGAATGCAGCCCCACAGTCTGAAAAGCAAACAAATTAAACTTCTCAACAAGAGAAAAGAGAAATAGCAGTAGCTTTCTGTTACAGAATAAAAAAAAATAAACACCGACAACATTCAAATTGTGCACACACATTCCTCAAGAGATAAGGTGAGGACACAGAAAGGGAACAACAAATTCCCAAACAAAATTTCCACTTAGGATTAATAACCGCCTTATCTGCTAGAAAATATAAAGCGAATCACATTGCAAAGCCGAGAATACCTAAACTCCTCAAGCAGAAGATATAGCAAAACTTCCAAGATAAAAAATTCAAATCTATGGAATGCTATGGCTCAAACTGAGCCTGTAGCAAAACCTTAAAACCAAGGTTAAAACTCCAAGAGGAACAACAGACTTAAACATAGGCCCGATACTAACCAGGGTCTGACAAAAAGATTACACGTCTGGTATATCTGCCAGACACTTTTGTAAAAAAAGATATTGCAGAAATCTGACCCTTCAGAGAACTGACTGACAAACCGTCATCCAGACCTTCCTGGAAAAAAAGACAAAACCCCTAGGAATCCTGACCCTACTTCCACGAGTAGTCCCTTGGGATTCCCGACAATCAAGGAATTTACGCCATATCTTATGGTAAAAGTTACCAGTAACAGACTGGCGAGCCTGAATCATGGTCTCAATTAAGCATTCAATCTCCAAGCAGAAAGTTTCAGAGAAAATGAAAGTTGGAATGAACGAATGGACCTTGAATTAGAAGGTCCTTCCTCAGGAACAGCCACCAAGGTGGATGAAATGCATCTCCACTAGGTCTGTATACCAGATCCTGTGAGACTATGCAGGAACTATTAAATTACCTTTGCTCAGTCCTATTTGATACAAGCAATGACTCGTGGAAGGAGAACAAATTGAGGAACAGGGATGTCAGACTGAAATCCAAAGGAACCGCCAGGGTATTTAACAGAGCAGCCTGCTGATCTCTTGGCCTTTAACATAACTTGGAAGCTTGGAGTACTGCCATCTCCAACTCCAGCAGCCCCCATTTGAGAGATAACCTGGAGAATACCTCCGGAGAAGTGCCCACTCCCCGGGATGAAAAATCTGACTGTTCAAGAAGTCTGTTCCTGGTATTCACTTCTGAAATGTGAATAGAGGATAAACAATGAATGTGTGCGTCCGCCCACCGAATAATCCACGCCAATCAAGGCAAAGGAACTCCAGGTTCCTCCTAGGTGGTTAATGTAAACCACTGAGATGAAATTGTTCAACTAGAATGTGAAAAACTGGATAAGACAACTAAGGCCAAGCCATCAGAGCATTGCAGATAGCTCTCAACTCTAAGATGGTTATGGGGAGAACATATATAGATATATACTTCTTCCAAAACGTAGGCACTCACTGGTCTTGTGAAAAAATATCCAATTTATTCAATCCATAGAAAAAGAATTACATGACGTTTCGGTACATTCCTGTACCTTTATCAAATGTAACACAATATAAAATATTAAAACTTCCTAACAAACTTACCTACATCCTCCACCGAAATACCCCTGGTGTTCACTGCGCTGCCGCCACATTGCTGTGAGAGAAGTCGGCGTCTGACGTCATCAAGGCGCGCATAGCAATGCACCGCGTCACACAACAGTGCAGAGATCACCATGGTAACATATGTAAACACCTCGGCCCGTACGGCAGTGCTAGTGAAACCTGTCATTTCAAATTGACAAGCTGCACTAAGTATACGATGCGATGAGCGCACATCAACTACTGTTATAAATGCCCAATATGCATATGTATTTTTAATACTTAAACTTACACATATATATTAGTGCAGCGGCAATAGGAAATGGCTAAGTGAAAATAACTAAATAACACTGACTATATACATAAGTGTATCATTACATTATCGCTGTCAACACAATGTAATAAATTTGTAACTGGTTATTCATCATAAAATCTGCTGACTTTATCCAATACATATGTTAGTCAGTTAGTAAACTTGCATTCATACCTAATCGTAGTATGATAGAAACATAGGAACCACAGTGAGACCCATTATAGTCCATAGATGTATCTATATGAACAGATGAAAATGAGAGATAATTGTAATTGCCAATATGTATGTCCAAGGATATGTAACATCTTAGTAAAAAGGACTAAAATCCAGAGAGGTATTGAGGCCGTTGGGTATAAGAGTGTCCAACCTGTAAATCCATTTGGTTTCACATTGAAGCAGGAGATTTCCTCTGTCGCCACCCCTAAGCAAGGGGGGTATGTGATCAATGAGCATTGTGCGTAAGCTGGAAACCGCATGTTTATGCTGAAGGCAATGCCGTGCCACCGGCTGGTCTGATTCACCTGTACGGAGAGCCTCACGTATCGCACATCGGTGATTCGACATGCGTTCACGAAAAGTTGTCACGGTTTTACCGATGTAGACTCTGGAACATGGACAAATTAACATATACACTACATAAGTGCTAGTGCATGTTAGACGATGCCTGATGTCGAACCTGTAGTTGTTATGTGGGTGCTGGAAGGTATTACCCCTAAGCATACCATTACAAGTGACGCATCCTGCACATGGGAAACAGCCCATCTTGGTTGTCTTCAACCAGGTATCCTTCTTATAGTTTTTCACAGGGTCTGATTTAACCAGTATGTCCCTCAAGTTGCTTGTTCTTCAGTATGTTATTCTGGGGGCAGGGACCCTCTCAAACGGTAATGTGGGATCAGTGCTTATGACAGGCCAATGTCTCCGGACCACCTTGGTGAGATGTTTGCAGGTTGGTGTATATGTGGTGACCATATTGATTTGCCCAGGGTCAGATTTTATTGCATGTTTCATCATTCCTGACTTAGTGGGATCCATGAGATCATCTTGTGCCTTAGTGACCATCTCCCTGGCATAGCCCCTCTCTACCAATTTGTCATTCATCTCTTTGAGTTGTTGTTGCGTCATAGGCAACTCACTGTTGTTCCTGATGACACGAGTGAGTTAAGAGGTAAGAATCCCCTTCTTTTGGTGCAAAGGGTGAAAACTCCTCGCATCCAACAGGGAATTGCGGTCTGTTGGCTTTGTGTATAGAGAAGTGCCAAATCGAGTTACACCCTCTGCATCAATTTTAAAAATGGTGAGATCCAAGAAATGCACCGATTCTATGCTGTATTCCAATTTAAATCTAATGGGACTGGCCATGGAGTTCAAATGTGACACCCACTCAAGCAATGCTGATTCGCCTCCTCTCCACACCAAAAACACATCATCTATGTACCGTGTGTAGTACTTGATGTTGATGTTATCAAATGGTTGCATTTGTTCATGCTTGTACCACGCCATATAGAGGTTTTCATAAGTGGGTGCCACATTTGACCCCATGGCCGTACCAGCAATCTGCAAAAAATAGTCACATTCGAATCTGAAATAATTTTTCTCCAGACAATATGTCAGCATCTCACAAAGAAATTCAATGGGTGGACCATTGTAGAACACATTACCAGTCACCATGGACCTGACAGCCCCCACTCCCTCAATATGAGGTATAACCGTGTAGAGGCTGTCTACATCCATGGTGACGAGTATGTCATCAAGTCAACATATCTCTTGAGAATCTGAATCATGTCTGGAGAATCCTTCAGATAAGCTTCAGTATGCTTAACAACCTCCTGAAGGTGTGAGTCAATGTATATGGCCAAACTGGACAATATCGACCCCCTGGCAGACACAACAGGTCTGCCAGGTGGGTTTACCAAAGTTTTATGCACCTTCGGGAGTAAATAAAGTACAGGTACCTTAGGATAATCAGTGACAAGAAACATAAGTTCTTGTTCACTAAGTATACCTGCCTCATAGCCGTTTTGAAGACATTTGTCAATAGCCCTTTTGTATGTTCCCTTAGAGTTATTAGATAACTTTTTATAGGTATTACTGTCACTCAGTTGTCTGAGTGCTTCAGTCCTATAGTGAGCATAATCAAGAATGACAACTGATCCGCCCTTATCAGCAGGGCGGATGATAATAGATGTGTCATTCTTCAAATCAATCAGTGCCTGTGATTCTAATTTGTTAATATTAGAGTATACCTTCTGCTGTGGTATTTGTTTGATGTCATGGCTCAAAGCTCTCGTGTAACCCCTGATGGAATTATGTGTGTTAGTTATATATATATATAAATAAATATAACATATTGTTCTACGTGTAGAACAATGGAATGTGAAATATGCATATTTTAATGTCGGGTTAGTGCACTTGAGAATAAGCAATCAGGCTTGTGTGTGTGTAGGGTGTTTTTTTTCCACTCTTGCTCCATTGACGTCTATGAGGAAATACATCATTGTGCGTGCAATATTATAAGCAAAAACGCTCTCGAGCAGAAGCGTTAAATAGAGCTCCACTTGTAATCTTACCCTTAGTATGTCTTTTCACCCAGTTTGCAGTTTTATGCTACATGCTACACTTGTGTATTCTACTTGACATCAATTTGTTGTTAGTTTGTAACACAGGGTGCACATTCCTGCTGATTTATCCGGATACTGACCATTGCTTATGACCTGACCTGTATTTTCCTGCGGATCTTGTGCTAAACTTCCGGATTCAAACCCCTGCCAGTGCATTGACCTGTGTTTCCCTGCTGATTGTATTTGTGCCCTAGGGTTTGGATCCTGACCTGGAAACCAGGTGACTTCTTAATCTGCTATCCCAATGATCTATTCCTTCTGAGCTACATGAGACAACATCCATATGTACTTCTGGCATTCTTACCTTACTTATGGCATTCTGGCTTGTGCTTATCCCAGCCAAGGGTCCACACTAAGGGGCATATCTATCAAGCTCCATATGGAGCTTGAAGCCACGTGTTTCTCTGGAGCCTTCAGGCTCGCCAGAAACACCAGTTATGAAGCAGCGGTCAAAAGACCGCTGCTCTATAACCTGTCCACCTGCTCTGAGGAGGTGGACAGAGATCACCGCAATTCAACCCGATTGAATACGATTGGGTTGATTGACACCCCCCTGATAGCGGCAGGGGGCGGCGTTACACCAGCAGTTCACAAGAGCTGCTGGTGCAATGTCGAATGCGGAGAGCGTATTGCCCTCTGCATTCAGCGAGGTCTGTCGGACATGGCCTTTCATAAATAGTCCGACAAGCCTTTCATAAATAGACTCCTAAGACTATAACATCTTTATATAATGTCCCTTTGACATGTTTCATTGTGTACTTATTCAATGCTGATTTTATAATATAAATTATTAAAAAATACTGTCAAGTAATAACACTAGATTTAGCAGACATAGATTATTTTTCCTGAAGTTTCATTAATCAGTCAATACAGTCAATAAAGACACCAATCAGCAAGCGCTTCCCAGGGCGCAGAACCAAAAATGGTCCAGCTCCTAAGCTTACATTCCTGCCTTTTCAAATTAAGATACCAATAGAACGAAGATAAATTATAATAGGAGTAAATAAGAAAGTTGCTTAAAATAACATGCTCTATCTGAATCATGAAAGAAAAAAAATTGGGTTTCATATCCCTTTAAAAAAAATTGACCTTGTAATTATTTAAAGCTGTTTTGATAGATAATTATGCTAACCAACAGTCAATAATTACTTGCCCCTCCCCCCAAAAACAACAGAACTAATATATAGTGCTCAGATATGATGCCCCTTTGCAGGGCATGAACACAGTAAAAATGGTTACTTGTATAAAAATAAAATAAATAGAGTCTTCCTTTAACATTCAATTTCATAAATGCAATATTATTAGGTTACAGTATGGTACAAATAGTATTATTATCAGTTATTTGTAGAGCGCCAACAGATTGGGCAGCACTAGTATAACTGCAATTAAGTTTTTATGTAAGTAGATTTGATGTGTTTTGTTTTTATTTGTAAAATGATACATCCGGCTAAACTAAAAAAAAGTGCTGCTAAATAAATACATGAATTATGTATAAAATAAAAAATCTGGGCACTTAGAAATGGTGTCTTTATGCTAATATGGAAATCTCATTGCAGTTTGTGCAATCTGATAGGGCATTAAAACAGCAGGTGAAGCTTTCAAATTCCCAACAAATGCCAGTTACTAATAACTTAATAACTAGCACAGGTGTACCAGCCAAAATGAACTCTCATGTCCTCGTTTACAGATGTCTCTACATCAGGACTTGTTGGATGGTTTCAAGTCTGATTTAGGAGCCAATGTACTTGGCAGCTATGTTTATTTTAGGAAGCTAAAGTTTTATGTCTAGATAAATTAGTTTTATTTATGTTTTTAAGATTCATCATTACTAATAAAAAAAAACTGTGAGATATTTTTATTCTATAAGCAAACATCAGGCATCAATGTGTTCTCAGTCATGGAAACCATATGTAAACATTAATATTGTACAGCTCAAGAATGCATGGAATGGGGAATGTGTTTGTTAATTAGAATTGTATGAATATATGGAACCTTCTGTGTTTTCATCCTATGTGCCTTAAACTGGTATTCTGCCACTGGCCATATATGGCAACGATCAGAGCTTTAGCTTCTGTGGTGGAGCAATGCCAATAAATGTTTCCTGAGATCAGCCTTTGCTAAATGACTCACTTGTTAGAAAAAGGCCAGAGAGTTGAAGCTGTCCCTTGGAATTTTAGGAATGTTGTATTATTTATTAGGAGCTAGAGGTCGAAGGACAAGTCAATGGCTGGTAGCAGGCAGGCTCTAGCTATGCTTAAATGAGCTGTATGCCAAAGGCCACATATGGACATATAGTAAGGTTACAATGGTTTGTTATGCTACATTTTTACAGTTCCTGTGTTTTATATAAATAACATTGTGCTCACGCACGTGGAGTTATTTAAGAGGCAGCATTAATTGCCTTACATGCAAGTCTGTCAAAAGATCTGAGATAAGGAGGCAGTCTGCAGAAGCGTAGCTACAAGGTAATTACATAGGTAAAGTATTTCTAAAACAGTGTTGGTTTTGCAAAACTGGGGAATGGTAAATAAAGGGAGTATCTATATTTTTAAACAATAACTTTTTTGGTGTTTATTATCCCTTTAAGTGTTGGCGACACTGTAACAACTTGTATTAGTAATAAGATTCTTTATTATTATTATTATTATTATTATTATTATTATTATTATTATTATTATCATATTCTAAGTAAAAACAGAATGCATAAAATATATTCATAACAATACAATTCAGATACAGCAACTATTAAAGGGACGTTACCAAACATAAATTCTCATTTATTTTTGAAGCAAAAGTAAGAAAGGAAATGTTTGGTTATGTAATACCTGGATTTTTCTTTATTTAAAACTAGGATTACCTCACCAGATTGTCACCATTAAGTAACTTTTTCTCTGTCATCTTCATGGTGGAAAAAATATTTAATCAGCATCATCAGTGCATTTAGTTTTATTGTGATCACAGGGGATTTTGTCATAATCTTGTAAAATGTCATCATGATCTTGTGAGATTTCATGGTAATCTTTCTTAACTGTGGAGAAATAAAAAAGTTATTGCGTCTGCACATAGCAGGAGCACACTTCCTTGCAAGTCCTGGGACTTAAAGGAACCCAAACAAATTATACTTCATTTTTTTCTTGCAGATCAACAGATTTTAAAAGACGAATTTTAGTTTGCAGAAATATCTTAATATGGGAAACACTATAGGCCAGATTAGAAGTGGAGCCCTAATTAACACTCTTACTCAAGCATTAACTGAACTAGAAGTAAGCGCCAGGTTGCGCTTGTATTATGAGTTGAAAGTAAACTGTTTTTGCTCACGCTCTAACCCAATGAGCGCAAAAAGCTGAACTTACAATACTGTGTGCACGTTCACGTATTCCCCCAAAGAAGTCAATGGAGGAAAAAAAGTGGAAAAACACCCTACTTTCACGTAAACTTAATAACATATTCTTATGTGCGCTAACTTGACATGAAAATATGAATATTACACATTTCAATGTTCTTAAAATAGAAGAATATGTTATATTTATTCATAAATACATATTTATACATATAGCTGATGGTATTTTGGTACAATATATATATATATTTATACCTATATATGTACATGATTATTTATATAGGGATATCAATTTAGAAATACTTAGAACATATTCTGCTATGTACAGAACATTGGAATGTGAAATATTTACAGTAAAACACATAGTTAAAACCTTTATTAAAAATGATTATTGCATTGATATGCTTTTACCTGTTTTCCTCTTCTTAACTGCAAAGGGTTCCGATGCACTTATATATGTGTCTTATGTTTGTATGTATGTATTTATGTGTTTGTATGTATTTATGTCTGTATATACATATATACACATTTAAATACATATGTACACACACACGCACACATATATATCCATCATTAGACATGTTTAAAGGAAGCCGGAATCAGGAACAAGGAAAACAGCAGAGTCAGGAACAAGCCAGGGATCAGGAACCAGGAGGGACGTCAGACAGCCAGGTAATACACAGGAGCTCTCACAAACAGTTCTGAGACAATGCAAGGGCAAAGCATACTAAACAGAGGCCCTTTAAATAATAAGTGATGACATCAAAATTCTGAGACTGCATCCTGTCTCACACGGATGATGTACACCAGTCTGGCCATAAAAGAAAGTGAAGGAAATGAGCAGCATCACACAGTATGCACCCGAGTCAGCAAGAGAGGTGAGTAAAATGGCTGCCAGCAGCACATGGCAAACAAAACTGGGAAAAATCCCTGACAGGTTTTTATATATGAAAACATAAGAAAACACAATAGGGCCTATCTATCAAACTCCAAATGGAGCTGGAGGCCTCGTGTTTCTGGCGAGCCTGCAGGATCGCCAGAAACAGCAGTTATGAAGCAGCGGTCTAAAGACCGCTGCTCCATAACCCTGTCCACAATTAAAAACTCTTTGCTAAGGAACTAGGAACTTTGCTAAAGCTTATAGATATAAAAATGGGGGTGGGGGTGAATAAACAATATTAAAAATCTTAAAAATATTTTGACACACAAAACTAGTTCAAAATTATTTTAAAAATATATAAATTTATACATTTATTTATATTCTCAAAGGTGTAAAGTCCAAAAAAATATAATTTAATAATTCAGCATAAAATTAGTACTTAAAACATTCATATTTTACTTGATAGGCATAAAAAATAAAATGACAATAGAAAAAAATAATGAATTAAAATACACCAATACAAAATCCCATAAAATTCAAATACAAAAGCTGCCGAAATTGATGGATACTTATATCCATCAATTATAATATATAATACACACTGTACCCTGCAATACAAATAAGCAACTGTGTCTCAAAATGAAGCAGTCTCCAATCCGCTCTTCGTTGTAAGAGAGTTGACTTCCTTAAGATTGTTCCTCTCCCAGGGAAGATGGTAGATCCAAAAGAAACTCCAATTTCTTTCCAAAGGATAAATAGTAGAACATGTAAGCCGTCTTTACTCAGAACTTGATTACAATTGCAATATGAGCTCTGTTTTCCACTCCTTCTTCAGATTCATTCATTTGACTTTATCTGCCTGGCTGATATGTTTAGTAGGAAAGCTCAATACTTTTCCCATACTTCTCTCACCTGCAGCAAGAAAGCTCTAAAAACAGCTTGATTGTAATCAAGTTCTGAGTAAAGACGGCTTACGTGTTCCACTATTTATCCTTTGGAAAGAAATTGGAGTTTCTTTTGGAGCTACCATTTTCCTTGGGAGAGGAACAATCTTAAGGAAGTCAACTCTATTACAACGAAGAACGGACTGGAGACTTGCTTCATTTTGAGACACAGTTGCTTATTTGTATTGCAGGGTACAGTGTGTGTCTTGTGAGTCTAAACACCCCTAAACACCCCTAATCTGCCACCCCCGACATCGCCGACACAGAAATAAACTTATTAACCCTTAATCTGCCGCTCTCAATATTGCCGCCACTATAATAAAGTTATTAACCCCTATTCCCCTGCACCCCAACATCGCTGCCACTATAATAAAGGCCAATCGATAGTCCACGTATGGTATGGATCGGGGATGAATATGGTGCTATCTGTTTATGATGGCATCATTTTTACCACAAGCTCCTACATTGTTTTATGTAATGAGCTAGGAGGGGGAAGTCCAGAGGAGATCTTCGAGTGTAACGAGAGCTGGGAGTGAGGCTTGTTCAAGCTTAAACCATTACGTTGGGGGAAGAGAGGAGGCCCAAGCTGTAGCATGCATAAGAATGGCTGCCTCTTAGTACAGACGGATATTGGGGAAGGCCAAGGCCTCCCATGTTAATTGAACATTGCAAAAAGTTTGCTGCTATCCTTGGTCTGCGACTATTTCAAAAAAGAGGAGAGTGAATTAGGAACAGAGGGAGAAAATTTATAGCACTTTTTTCTTTTAATTTGAGAAAATAATGTTGACCAATAATGTGCTTGTGTCTGACGAAGACTGCCCTTTTGCAGCCTAGGGTGTTTTGGGATTGCCAAGCTGATGTCCAAAGACTGGTGGTGTGGCATGGAGGCTTGCAGACTATTTAGGAGAAGTAGGTAATGCTGATGGCAGTGGTGATCAGGAGCGCTGCTGATGACGCCTCGCACACGCTCTGCATTTTGTTTTTTATTATGCACTTCTTTCAGTGGTTTCTAAAAGGGCAGGTAATCACTGTTATTTGTGGTTAAAAGCTGCATTGTAGGGGGACAAGTGAGGGTCGTATCCCTTAAATTAGTGGTCACTTGTTGATCTAGCAAAAACTGGGGCAGAAATAGGAGCTTCATTTGAGCCACTTAACCATCAGGAAAAAAACAAAATTATGTGCTGCTGCACGTTACTACCATTTTACAGTAATTAACTGAATATTACCAGGGATGATGGGTCTCATGTTCTTTGGAGTGGTCTTGGAGCTGATAAATGGACTTTCAAAGCCCCCACCCCACATACATAACTTCAGGAACAAGGTATTCCCTGCTCCTGCATGTACATGGTGACATCACTGGGACTTCTTATTGCAGTCTCCTTTTATGGTTGAAGTTTGTGGACTCCTCAGGATCTGCAGGGGACCATCAGAAATACAACAGAGTGAGAGCATAGTGCAGAGAACAAAAACATGTAATCCTCCACACTTAAAGGGACGGTCTACACTAAAATTGTTATTGTTTAAAAAGATAGATAATGTCTACCCATTCCCCAGCTTTGCACAACCAACATTGTTAGATTAATATACTTTATAACATTTAAACCTCTACATGTCTGCCTGTTTCAAAGCCTCTTAATCACATGCTTTTGTATTTGCTTTTCACAACAGGAGACTGCTAGTTCATGTGGGCCATATAGCTTTTCATAGAGATGTTTATGTGATATTTGCTAGTTAGCTTTTTTCAGATATGTTACTTGTCCCTTAAACAATGACCTGATATAAAACTGGGGAATGAGTAATTGGGATTATCTATCTTTTCCCTTTAAGGCATATTATGTAACTATTAAATATAAAATATTGAAAAAAATATTAATAACACATATATATTCTATTGATTTTGTAGAATATATTGTATGTAGAATATATTTTAGAATATCTATAATATTTTTTTTTACATTAATTATTAATATTTTCCACTATTTTATAAATACATAACACACCTTAATATAACTCATGCTGGGTTAGCGCACATGAAGAATTAGTATATACCTTTCAGGCTTATGCACATACACCCAACAAGAGATATATTAAGGTGTGTTATTTATTTATTAAATATAAAATATTGAAAATATTGTTAATGAAAATAATTATTATAGATGTACTAAAATATTCTACAAAATCAATAGAATATATAATAATAATACTAATAATAATAATATTAAAATGTTTCCTTCATTGTGCAAAAGCCTTCAAAATGTTAAAACTTCAAGACGAAATTTGTTTTTTAAAAGGTAGAAAGTGATTTTAAGATATCAGATAAGTTGCTATATGTATTCCATTTTGGCCTCTGATCAAATGCAAGAGGTGCTTATTAGATTCCTAAACATTCAAGCCTAATGTGTTTAAATGTACCCCACTCTGAATCCCATGTTGATCTAAAGCTCACATTCCAACTAAAACAGTAAAAGCTGCCAGTCATGGTGCACTTAATCACATTAATATCCACTTTATTTGACTCTTTTCTTTGAGCTGTGAGTATTTTTATTTCATCTTCTGCATTCTGGATTTCATTAATATGTTGGCTGTGTAGCTTCTAGAATGGAGAGGTTGGATAGTCACCAAAATATTATTGTTCACAGAGAAACTCAAAGCACAGATTCACTGTAATTTAGGTACTAGGTGTGATACAGACTGTTTATTAATCACATATATCTTTCCACTAGTTTATATGTAAGAGACAGAACAAAAGACAAGAGAAACAAGTTAAAGTCAATTATATACAGATATTTATATTTTTGCTCTAGAAGACTCTGGACCAGATTGCAAGTGGTGCACTTATTTTTTTCTCCCGCTTGTGCGCTAACTGTGCTCGAAGTAAAAAATTAGCCCCCCCCGCGTTAGTGCTAGTATTACAAGTTGAAAGCAAAAGGTTAGCATGCCAGCGAAAGACTCAGTCCTGCTTACATCAGGACTTGGGATATCGTGAGGGTGCGTTACAAAAAAAACTAATAATTATTGCTTACAGGTTAAACCTAACTCTTCGCTAGATCAACTGAGCTAAAGCCAAAGGTGCATTCAGCTAGATTACGAGTTTGGCATAATGATTGAAAAAGCAGCATTATGGCCCATAACGCTGTTTTATCCCTAACGCTGCTATTACAAGTCTTGTAGGTATAGGTGTACCGCACACCTTTTAGCCTGTCACACAACGTCAGTACCTCCTTTTTCAATGGGACTCCGATAGCGCCGGGATTACGAATTAGCCTGCAAGACCAAAAAGTGAGCGGTACACCCTATACTGACAAGATCTGTACCGCCATCTAAAGTCAGTAGTTATGAGTTTTACGTTACAAAGCTGTAGCATAAAACTCATAACTAAAGTGTTATAAAGTGCACTAACACCCATAAACTACAGATTATCCCCTAAACCGAGGCCCTCCCGCATCACAAACACTATAATAAATGTATTAACCCCTAATCTGCCACTCCAGACATCACCGCCATTATTAAAATGTATTAACCCCTATTCCGCCACTCCCGACATTGTTGCCACTATAACAAACCTATTAACCCCTAAACTGTCGCCCTCCCGCTTCGCAAACACTATTTAAATATTATTAACCCTTAATCTGCTGTCAGCCCACACCGCTGCTATAATAAACCTATTAACTCCTAAACCGCAAGCCTCCCACAACAAAATATACTAAAATAAACGGTTAACCCCTAAACCTAATGGCCCCCTAACTTTATATTAAAATTACAATTTCCCAATCTTAAATTAAATTAAAACTTACCTGTCAAATTGAATAAATTAATTTTAAACTAAAAATTAAACTAAGATAATTATTAAACTACAATTAAACTAACTACCAATTAAATTAAACTAAATCCTAACACTACTTTAAAAATTACAAAAAAAGTATCTTATTACAAAAAAAACTAAATTACAAAAAAAGCAATTACTAAATTATGAAAAATAAGAAACAAATGATCAAAAATAAAAAAGAATTACACCTAATCTAATAGCCCTATCAAAATAAAAAAGCCCCCCAAAATAAAAAAAACCCCTAGCCTACAATAAACTACCAATGGCCCTTAAAAGGGCCTTTTGTGGGGCATTGCTCAAAAGAAATCAGCTCTTTTACCTGTACAAAAAATACAACCCCCCCCCCCCCGCCAACAGTAAAACCTACCACCCACACAACCAACCCCCCAAATAAAATAACTATCTAAAAAACCTAAGATCCCCATTGCCCTGAAAAGGACATTTATATGGGCATTGACCTTAAAAGGGCATTTAGCTCTTTTACATGCCCAGACCCTAAACTAAAAATAAAACCCACCCAAAAACCCTTAAATAGACCTAACTCTAATCCCCAACTATCCATTTACAGTTATTGAAGTCCCGCTTGAAGGATCCAGTCGGCAAGAAGTCTTCATACAAGCGGCCTCTTTGATCTTCATCCAGCCGGCGAAGTCCTCATCCAGACGGCAAGAAGTCTTCATCCAGATAGCATCTTCTATCTTCATCCATCCGGCGCGGAGCATCCTCTTCATACGGTCGCCGCTGTAAACTGGAACTTCAATGCAAGTGACGTCATCCAAGATGAGAGCTCAATCCTATTGGCTGATTGGAACAGCCAATAGAATAAGAGCTTCTCAAATCCTATTGCCTTATTGGATCAATCTTTCTTTTCAATAGGAATTCAAGGGACTCCATCTGGATGACGTCACTTGCATTGAAGTTCCAGTTTACGGCAGCGACTGTATGAAGAGGATGCTCCGCACCAGATGTCTTCAGAATGGACCCGCTCCGCGCCGGCTGAATGAAGATCGAAGAGGCCGCTGGATGGATCCTTCAAGCAGGACTTCAATAACTGTAAGTGGATCGTCGGGGTTAGTGTTAGGTTTATTTAAGGGTTTTTTGGGTGGGTTTTATTTTTAGTTTAGTGTCTGGGCATGTAAAATAGCTAAATGCCCTTTTAAGGGCAATGCCCATACAAATGCCCTTTTCAGGGCAATGGGGAGCTTAGTTTTTTTTTACATAGTTATTTTATTTGGGGGGGTTGATTGTGGGGGTGGTGGGTTTTACTGTTGGGGGGTGTTTGTATTTTTTTTTACAGGTAAAATAACTGATTTCTTTGGAGCAATGCCCCACAAAAGGCCCTTTTAAGGGCCATTGGTAGTTTATTGTAGGCTAGGGTTTTTTTTTATTTTGAGGGAGCTTTTTTATTTTGATAGGGCTATTAGATTAGGTGTAATTCTTTTTTATTTTTGATAATTTGTTTCTTATTTTTTGTAATTTAGTGTTTGTTTTTTAAAGTAATTTAGTTAGTTTTAATTTTAGTAATTTTATTGTTAATTTTTTTTTGTAATTTTAGGTTTTAGTGTAAGGCAGGGTTTTATTTAACCGGTACGTTTATATTTATTTTAACTAGGTAGTTATTAAATAGTTAATAACTATTTACTTACTAGTCTACCTAGTTAAAATAAATACACACTTACCTGTGAAATAAAAATAAATCCTAAACTAGATACAATATAACTATTAGTTATATTGTAGCTAGCTTAGGTTTTATTTCACAGGTAAGTATTTAGTTTTAAATATGAATTATTTAGTTAATAATGGTAACTTTAGTTTAGCTCTATTTTAATTATGTTAAAGTTAGGAGCGTTAGGGTTAGGTTTAGGAGTTAATATAGTTTAATTTAGCTTGTTGCGATGTGGGGGGCTTGCGGTTTAGGGGTTAATAGGTTTATTTAGTTAATAATTGTAAATTTAATTTAGCTATATTTTTATTATGTTAAAGTTAGTGGGTGTTAGGGTTAGGCTTAGGGTTACCTTAGGGTTAGGGTTAGGTTTAGGGGGTTAATGGATTTATTTAGTGGTAGTGATGTGTGAGGCCAGAGGTTTAGGGAAATATAACTTTTGTATAGTAGCGGACACATCGGAAGCGGCAGATTAGGGGTTAATAGTTTTATGTAGGTGGCGGCTATGTTGGGGGCAGCAGATTAGGGGGTTAATAACATTATGTAGGTGGTGGCGATGTTGGGGGTGGCAGATTAGGGGTTAATAACATTATGTAGGTGGCGGCAATGTTGGGGGCGGCAGATTAGGGGTTAATAATATTATGTAGGTGGCGGCGATGTTGGGGGCGGCAGATAAGGGGTTAATAACTGAATGTAGATGGCGGCGATGTTGGGGGCAGAAGATTAGGGGTGTTTAGACGTAGGGTTTATGTTAGGGTGTTATGTTTAAACATTATTTTCTTTTCCTCTATAGACATCAATGGGGCTGCGTTATGGATCTTTTGTTTCCGCGATCGCAGGCGTTAGGCTTTTTTTTTGCCGGCTCTCCCTATTGATGTCTATGGGGGAATTGTGCACGAGCACGTTAAAGCAGCGCATGTTTTCGGTGCAGTATGGAGATCAATGCAACCATTTCGCCCGCGCATGCCAATTTCCCACACTCCCTATAGAGGCCAAAAAAGAAAATGTTTCTAAACTAGAAATTAAGGGCTAGATTACAAGTGGAGCGCTAATTTATCACACACTCGTAAAAGGGCAAATTTGTCCGTTTACGGGCGTCTGATAAATAACCAGCCATTACACATAGCTGGTTATTGCTACTGCGAGCATCTTTTTTTTTTAAACTGCACTACTAATTTTTTGGGGGGTTAAAAGTGGTGGGTGTGGAGTGTTAGAAAAAACTTGCACTGAAAAGTGCCTTTACATTGCAGTCTATGGGGACTGTGTGTTTGCTATAAATATATATGTATTTATCCCCATCTAACTACTGCCCTATTGCCCTACTCCCTATTGGAAAGGCTCGTATAGACACGATTATCACATTTCTCACATTAAACTCGCTCCTAGATCCCTTGCAATCTGATTTTCCCCCACAACACTCCACAGAACCTGCACTCATTAAGATTACTAATGACCTAATTACAGCAAAATCTAAAGGCCACTTTTCTTTGTTAATCCTTCTTGATCTGTCTGCAGCCTTTGACACGGTCGACAACACTCTCTTGCTCTAAACCCTCCAATTCTTCGACATCTGTGGCAAAACTATTCTTGTGACTCTCCTCTTATCTGTCTAACCAGACCTTTAGTGTTACCTTCTCTGGTACATCCTCTGACCCTTTACCATGTTCTGTTGGGGTACCACAAGGCTCTGTACTTGGTCCCCTTCTCTTCTTAATGTATACAACATACTGAGGTTCCTTAATACAGTCCCATGGGTTTCAATACCATTTGTATGCTGATGATACCCAAATCTACATCTCTGCATCAGACCTATCCCCTTCCTTACTAACTCATGTCACTAACTGTCTTTCTAATATTTCAACCTGGATGTCCTCTCATTACCTTAAGCTAAATCTCTCAAAAACTGAGCTCCTTATTTTCCCCCTTCTTCCGAAATCCCTACCTCCAACTTTCGCTAACTGCTGATAATAACATCATAACCCCAATCCCGCATGCCCGATGTCTTGGGGTCACACTTGACTCAGATCTCTCTTTCACTCCCCACATCCAGTCTTTGGTCAATTCTTGCTGCTTCCACATTAAAAACATCTCAAAAATTTGCCACTTACTCACACAAGACACAACTAAGGGGCCGATTTATTACGGCCCGAATGGGGCAGCATACACCTGTTTTGCGTGAGCTTCCAGGTCCGCTGGAAACAGGAGTTAAGAAGCAGTGGTCTTAAGATCGGGTTGATTGACAACCCCTGCTAGCGGCAGATTGGCTTAGAATCTGCAGGGGGTGGTATTGCACAAGCATTTCACGAGAAATGCTTGTGCAATGATAAATGCCGACAGCGTATGCTGTCAGCATTTATCGATGTGAGGCGGACATGATCTGCTACAAGGGATCATGTTTGCTGTACTTTGATAAATCAGCCCCTAAGACTTTAATCCATTCTCTAATAATTTCCAGCTTTGACTATTGCAACTCCATCCTCTCCGGCCTCCCTAGCTGCCGTCTATATCCCTTACAATACATAATAAATGCTTCTGCTACAACTCTCTGCCAGTCCCTTCACTGGCTTCCTCTAACCTACAGAATAAAACATAATATCCTAACTCTAACTTTTAAAGCTCTCAATAACACTGTTCCACCCTATATCTCTGGCCTAGTCTCCAGATACTCGCCATCCCTTTCCCTTCGCTTTGCTCATGACCTCCTTCTATCCTCCTCTCTTGTTACCTCCTCACATTCCTGTCTACAAGACTTCTCCAAACTGGCCCCTATTTTGTGGAACTCTCTACCTCGCTCTACACAACTCTCTCTTTCAAACGCTTCTTAAAGACTCTACTGTTTAGGAATGCATATAATATACATTAACATTTTCCTATTTTAGTTCCTTTAGCTATCCCCTTGAACCCCCTAAGCATGTAAGCCCATGAGCCTAGCTGCTTTGTAGATCACTTTCATAAGAGTTCATTTGCAACAGTGAAACACTTGTCAGGGCCCTCTATCACTTTGTCTCCATAACTTTCACCTTGCATATTAGAGCCATGTGCTTAGCGCTGCGGAACCTGTTGGCACTCTACTAATAACTGATAATAATAATAATAATCATTTATTCATATACATATATATTTATATTTGCTGCCCATCGCTGTGTGACTTACTGCCTTCGCTGCATTAGGTCAGGTTCGCATTGCACCTAACTTACAATACCAAAGCACATTTGTGTGCACTGGTATTACTAAGTGGAGTACAAATATAACTTTCAGCATTTTTACAAAAAAACCTAGAGTATAGAATTTTTGGCTTTTCTATTGTAAACTTTTTTTTAATTTACTATGCATATTTAAAAAGGTTACAGTTTCAAAAATTGTCATGTGTCTTTTAATGCTATTAAACTTGCCAAATTACCATAGAAGAAAGGGTACTAGGGGGGCGTGTCTTAACAGCGTTCAAGTAAGGACGCACATCTCAAGAGCCCCGGAGGAATTTTTGATAAACCGCCGAATATCAAATCCCAATAACAGCATCTTTATAAGATTCCTAAGATAACATTGCCCTACCTTGTGAGGCTCTGATATAGCTTTGTTCTGCTGTTTTCATGAAACTGGAGCCACGGATTGGACACGTAAGGCCTAGAGCGGCGGCTCAACAATAGGTGAATCCCCCCGGGAAACCGGGTTACACTACCATGACTGGACTGCGTAGATTTAGCATAAAAGATTGCAATACTTATCTATCAAACTCCAGCTCAAGGAGATATATATTCATATCCAGCGACTATGCCTGTCGAGAAGCTATTACAGCATCTAGACGCCATCTTTATTAGAGTGGAGGAGCTATTCCAATCTCTAATGGACAAATCGCTACCAGACATTTTAAGAGACTTAGCAGAAGATGCTCTTGGACTCCCCCAGCCAGTCGATTGCATAAAAGATCCCATTCAGGCATATGATATATCATTAAAAAAGACTCTGATCCCCAAGGCGTTGATGCAGGAAGACAGACCACGAGAATCACTAGATGACTTCACTTACCCTGCGGCAAAAAGGGCCCATCAGAAACTTCAACCACAATCTAAGAGACAGCCTTCAGAGAAAAATAATATTACAACAGAAGAAAGGGTACTAGAATGCCCATGTATGGATGTTCTGTCTGCTTTAAGTCTATGGAGTCCATTTTTCATTGTGCGGACGGACACGATCCGCTATAGCAAACCATGTCCGCCGCACATCGATAAATGCCGACAGCATATGCTGTCGGCATTTATCATTGCACCAGCAGTTCTTGTGAACTGCTGGTGCAATAACGCCCCCTACAGATTCACGGGCCTGAAGACTCGCCAGAAACACGGGGCATCAAGCTCCGTTAGGAGCTTGATAATTAGACCCCTATGTTTAAGATCAATATTTGTTTGAACTGCAAGAATGAATATTGCCATAGAAAAGCTCTTTACATTATAAAAGCTGTATAAACCACTTAATACATTACACTGAGATAAACAGGCAGTCCTGTCTTGTTATAGGATAAAAAGATTGTTGTGTGAGCTTTACATTTTTATCACAGGTTTAGACTGTCCTGCTACGTTAATACAGAGCTCTCTCACTGATTATTTGTCTAGTGTAAAACAGACTCAAACTTTGATTGATTATAATAAAAGTTTTATAGTATTTTAATTTAGGGAATTTGTAAGAATTTATGAGATATCATGTTGTATTTCTCAGTCACTTAGCAACACATTTGTTCTTTTTCATCAGCACTAGACAGGAGGCTCATGCTCACAGGTACTTGTCAGCAAATATCCTATGACGATGCATTTATCATGACAGACTTAACTTGCTTGTGGTATGGTCTCACTGTGAACTCATGCTTGGCAAGTAAACCAATATATGTTACTTTGACACATTGTTTGGCTGTTCTAACAGTTACCAGAGATATTTTAGTTAGATTTATATCAGTTACTACAATTCTACCGTGGAACATTTGTGATAGTTGAACCAAAACATAATGATCTATACGACTTGCTTTATTTGAATTATATCTATCTGTATCTCTGCAGAGCCAGCTTTGGCAAGATCACAGTTAGCACAATACTTTATATAAAAAAGAAACAAACACCAAAAAAAGGCACCAATTTTAGTATGTGAACCACAATTCCATAGTCACATTTTTAATAAGCCAGAACTTTTGCAGATGTTCAGATGTATATGTCCCAGATGAGAGCTGCCTTGTAGGACTTAGAACCTTCTTTGCTTCAGAATGTTTAGCTTGCCGTTTGCTATGAGATGGTTCTATGCTTTTCTGGTGATGCGTTTAGGATAGTATCTGAGTGATGTGAGAAGTCTAGAATGGGACATATCTTTCAATCTGTCTTGGGTTGTTCAATATTGAGCCACTTTGCATTGCAATATCATTTTAAAAATAGGAAAAAAGCACCAACCAATTTGAGGCATCAGTCCAGGAAGCTACTTTTTGATAATTTAAGGCAGGGGTCAGCAGCGTTGGGACCCCAGATGTTTTGGAACTACATTTCCTATGATCCTGAGATACTCTTTAGGCTGTCTGAGCATCATGGGAAATGTAGTTCCAAAACATATGGGGGCCCAAGGTTGCTGACCCCAGCTTTATGGAACAGTCAAGTCAAAATGTAACTAATGATTCAGATAAAGCACACAATTTTAAACCACTTTCCAATTCACTTCCATTATCTAAATGTGCAGTCTTTAAAAATGCACACTTTCTGAGGCACCAGCCTCAGAACCCTTAGCTTTAAATTTCCATAAATGTACCCTCCCACTCATTTTAACACACTTTTGTTGGGCCATCATTAACCAATATATCTCTCTCCTTTAGACACATTGCTCTCTCAGAACACAGAAAAAAAACCACAGACTTTTTCACTCAACTGCTTCAATTGCCATCTAACTTACTACAGGTAGCTTTCTGGAAAATAGCTTCCCTCCCACCCTACCCCTCACCCCACCCACCCCAAGCTCATTTCCTCATTTATAGATAGTCTCCCACACAACTTTCACTCTCCTGAAATGACAGGTGCAAACACTGATCAGCACATCCTTCCATTCCCTTAACCCCATAGAATACACAGTACTTTTATTATATTATGTTTCATATACCTTTTGTTCCCTTATGCAATTGTTACAGTAATTCTGTGTTTTATGTTTTTAACTGGTTCCCAATTCTGTAAAAATGCTCAATATATTCATATTCCTTTTTGCTACCCTTTGTCTCTATAACAAACTACACTATTCAATTACTCCTTCTCCCTCTCCACCTGCACTGTTCATTAGCCCATCTCTCTTAAACTCACATTACTTTTGTACTCATGAACTTTACCTATTCCTAAACACTCTCTCTACCCCCTGCAGCTCATCTCAAAAGCAGTTTCACTACTGCAAATCTGTATCTCATCTCATGTCACTCTCCCTCTTGCTTCTACTTACTGCTGGTGACATCTCCCCTAATCCTGGTCCCCAACCACTGACAAGCCGTGCACATTCATGTGTACCATCCCATAGACTCAGAAAACAAAACTCTGCACACCTTACTCATATTCCTCTTGCATCTAAAGCCACTACCTCTTTCACTTGTGCACTCTGGAACTCTCACTCTGTTTGCAACAAACTCACTTCTATACATGACCTCTTCATCTCCCGCTCCCTCAACCTTCTGGCCCTAACAGAAACCTGGCTCTCTCCCCTAGACACTGCATCCACTGCTGCTCTGTCACATGGGGGTCTCCACTTCAGCCACACTCCTAGGTCTGGTAATAGACAAGGAGGTGGTGTAGGTATTTTACTTTCCTCTCGTTGCACCTTTCAACAAATACACCCTATGTCTTCCCTCAGTTTTCCCTCATTCGAAACCCACACAATTCGCTTATTCTCCCCTCTCTCTGTACGTGTTGCAGTCATTTACCGACCCCCTGGCTCCGCAACTCAATTTTTAGATCATTTGGCTGCCTGGCTACCCTATTTCCTTTCCTCAGACACCCCTGCCCTCATTCTTGGCAAAATCACGGAGTTCAGCTGATTTTCTTCATTACAAATTCATCTTGAACTCCTACTACTCTGCCCTTAATCTCCACAAGCAACACTACTTCTCTACTCTTATCTCAAATCTTTCTTCAAACCCAAAATGTCTGTTCTCCACTTTCAATACTCTCCTCCGCCCTCCCCCACTTCCTAATACAACTTCTCTGTCAGCTCAAGACTTTGCCAGTCACTTCATTAACAAAATTGATTCCATCAGACATGAAATCAGCTCTCAAAATAATTCCATTCTCTCCCCCTCTCAAATACTCTCACTCAACCACAACCCTCATAACCTGAAACTTAGTTCATTCTCCCCTGTTACTGAGGAAGACGTTTCAGCACTTATACTGCGCTCTCACCTCACTACCTGTCCCCTTGACCCTATCCCCTCACAGCTGCTCCCCTCTCTCTCTGCTACCCTTACCCCTATACTAACACACATTTTCAACCTCTCCCTCAGCACTGGCACATTTCCCTCATCGATGAAACATGCACAGGTCACACCTATCCTCAAAAAACCTTCCCTTGATCCTACCTCCCCATCCAACTACCGCCCTATTTCCCTCCTCCCTCTTGCTTCAAACTAGTATATGCACGTCTATCCCATTTCCTTACGTTAAACTCCCTTCTTGACCCGCTGCAATCTGGATTTCGTCCCTATCACTCCACAGAGACAGCTATTGTTAAGGTCACCAACGACCTACTTACAGCTAAATCAAAAGGCCACTTCTCTCTGCTTATCCTTCTTGATCTGTCCGCAGCCTTTGACACTGTCGACCACCCTCTTTTGCTCCAAACCCTCCAATCCTTCGGCATCTGTGACACAGCCCTTTCGTGGCTCTCTTCCTACCTGTCATACCGTACCTTCAGTGTAGCCTTCTCTGGGGCCTCCTCTGCCCCGTCACCACTTTCTGTCGGAGTACCGCAAGGCTCTGTCCTCAGTCCCCTTCTCTTCTCAATCTATACGTCATCACTAGGTTCCCTAATAAAGTCCCACGGTTTCCAATATTATTTGTATGCCGATGACACCTAAATCTACTTCTCTGCACCAGAACTATCTCCTTCCTTGCTAACCCATGTCACTAACTGTCTTTCTCACATCTCTTACTGGATGTCCTCTCACTACCTCAAGCTAAATCTCTCCAAAACTGAGCTCCTCATTTTCCCCCCTTCTTCTAAAATCTCCACCCCCAATATCTCTATAACTGTCAACAACTCCATCATTACCCCTACCCCGCATGCCCGATGTGTCGGGGTCACATTTGACTCAGATCTTTCCTTCACTCCTCACATTCAGTCCTTGGCTACAGCCTGCCACTTCCACCTTAAAAACATCTCTAAAATTAGACACTTCCTTACACAAGATACAACTAAGATTTTAATCCACACTCTCATTCTTTACCACCTTGATTACTGCAACTCTGTCCTCTCTGGTCTCCCCACCTGCTGCCTAGCTCCTTTACAATCCATAATGAATGCCTCTGCCAGACTCATCTTCCTTACACGTCGCTCTTCATCTGCTGCACCTCTCTGCCAATCCCTTCACTGGCTTCCTCTTGCCTCTAGGATCAAACACAAAACTCTCACTCTTACATACAAAGCCCTCAACTGCACTGCTCCCCCCCTACATCTCAGACCTTGTCTCCAGATACTCTCCCTCCTGTCCCCTTCGCTCTACTCATGACCTCCTACTCTCCTCCTCTCTTGTCACCTCATCACACTCCCATTTACAGGACTTATCCAGACTGGCTCCCATCTTGTGGAACTCTCTGCCTCGCTCCACAAGACTCCCTTCTAGTTTTAAAAGCTTCAAGTGCTCCCTAAAGACTCTACTGTTCAGGGACGCATACAACCTACGCTAACCTTTCCTAATACCAGTTCCTCTCCTCCACTGCAATCCCCTGAACCCCCTTAGCATGTAAGCCTAAGAGTCCAGCTGTTTGTAGATCACCTTCTTAAGAGCTGACTACAACAGTGCAACTCTTGGCAGGGCCCTCTACCCTATAATTGTTTTGTTGTACTCCCCCTTTGTTTATAGCGCTGCGGAATCTGTTGGCGCTCTACAAATAACCGATAATAATAATAACACTCTTAAAAATGAAACCCGATTTCAAATAAAAATGCGACACGTAATTACGCTATTCAAATTCATATTTAAACCCATGCGCGGAAAACGTTGCCATCATGGACAATTACAGTGCACTCTTCAGGCAGGAGAAGGGCAAAGGCATTGCCAAAAAGATAAAAACGGCATGGTTGCCGGTAGAGGATGCCGTCAACAGTGTGGCCCCGCAGAGGAGTACTGTTGAGGGCCTGAAAAAGCACTGGAATGACTGCAAGAGGCGGGTAAAAGAAAAGATGGGGCAGGAAGCTATACACCAGAAGGGAACAGGCGGTGGTCCATCCCTGGATATAGAGTATAACACCTGGCAGGAGATGATACACAGGTCCCTGCGTATCAAAGCAGTCCGTGGACTTCCAGGGGCTCGTGACTCAGGGGCTGCAACCGCAGCACATCATGCTGATGAGTAACATCTGACACACAAGTATTATATGTATTTTAGATATAACATCCTTTAATATCACACATTCATGTACACAATGAGGAGCATGGTATTTGGTGTACTAACAAAAACATCTACAATTATACTTGACATTACTGCTACTTAACACAATGCAATTCAAGATATGAGGTGCAATAATGAAATACTAACATGTCTCAGAGTAACACAGGCCACAAGCCACATGTAATTGTATAACCACATAGACATATATCTGACTGTACTAATCCCTCTCATCCTTTGACTCCTCCACAGAACCTCCTGTCACGAGGATACAAACATCCATGCCACCACCACCACCAGTCTTCAGGCAACTGCAAGAACAGTATGCTCCCAGGCATGAGCATGGTTGGATGTCTTCAGTTGAGGACCCGAGAGTGATGACACTGCCATTGCCATATGACCCCTGGCAAGATTCCTGGCCAGAGGAATATCCTTCCTTTGGCTTTGAGGGGGAACCAAGACAGCCACAAAGGGTCCATGTATTTACTCCCCCCAACAACACAATCTCATGTCAGTCATGGATTTTACCCACAGACTATGTCACAAGAAGTGCCAATTGGAGAGGCTGAGTGGTCACACACTGGTCATCATTGAGACTATCAATCAACCATGAGAGCTCCCCCATCCTCATCCATGGGACGATCTCCCCCATCCTCATCCATGGGGCGACCTCCCCCATCCTCATCCATGGGACGACCTCTCCCATCCTCATCCATGGGATGACCTCCAGCATCTGCAAATGGAAATATATCAGAAACTACAGCTGCACCTTAAGCACCATCAGATGCAGCTGAACCTGCCCCACAAACACCATCCGATGCAGCTGAACCTGCTCCACAAGCACCATCAGATGCAGCTGAACCTGCCCCACAAGCACCATCAGATGCAGCTGAATCTGCCCAACAAGCACCAGCAGATGCAGGTGAACATATCCAACAAGCACCATCAGATGCAGGTGAACATGTCCCACAAGCAACTAGAAGCCCTGTTGCCCAAGAGCCTGTGGATGCATTGTATTCTTCCCTGGGTGAGGAATACATTGCACTCCAGAGGAGGCTCATAACAAGCACTGAGAGCATACAAAGAGGCCAAGAGAGGTTCTTCAGGAGGCAAGAGAGGATACAAAGCATAGACATATGCAAAGGATACAAAGCATAGACACATAGCATAGAGCTGCAGAGGGACATGGCAGCATCATTAAGAGCAAGTGTTCAGAACCAGTCACAGATGATGCAAATTCTGTCTGATATGCAGATGGACAATAGATGGAGAGAACTAAATCAACTCTTGGGTGTGTTGGTTGAGCACTTTACACACCAGAAGGACACTGCCTCCAGCCCATCATCTGTGGCCAGCACACCAGCAGAAACACCAGAATCCTCTAAAACCAGGAAAACAAGAAAATCCACTACAAGCACCTCAGCTCCCTCATCCAAGAAGCCAAAAAAATAAATAAATATTATTATAGTTCACCATAAACCTTGTCCTCTGTTATTTACCATGTAATTGTCATACACATCCATGTAAGGTGTGTTTTTTTAATAATATTGTTAAAACATATAATATGACCTGTGTGGAAATGGCAAGAAAAACAGGCAATATTATAATGTTTATGACATATTCATGTACTATAACTCACATCCACAATAGTTGTTTATGAAGGGTACATATAGTAATATTCACTTCTAAGATGTAAATCAATGTATCTCACATCCAATATAAATTGACACATTGGTATATATAATACTGATGTTACCGATAGGTGTGCATTATCAGGTGTTTTAAGGCTGCAGGTGAGAGGTTGTAATGTTTGTGATTGGTTTGACACAATTGCAAAGAGGCGGCCTTCAAGGTCCTAGAAATTATCATATGAGCCATCCTAGGTTTATCTTTCAACTAAGAATACCAAGAGAATAAAGCTAAATTGGTGTTAGAATTAAATTGGAAAATTGTTTGAAATGACATGCGCTATTTGAAACAAGAAGGTTTTCTTTGGACTAGACTGTCCCATTATATAATTTAGCATCAATGCCAAGTTTTGTTAACAGTAGAATAAATTACACTCCCAGTGGGTTCTAAAGAGATAAAGGTAATACAATTATGATTTCCCATTGTTCTCTCCAAGTATTGTTGATTGTTTAAAGAACAAATATAAAGTAATTAAGCAAGTATATGTACACAATTTGATAAAGTAATGAGATCTGATTATACCTACAAGCTCAATGCATTTGATTAGGCTGTGGCTTCAAAATACAAAATCAGCTAATTCAAATACAGAAAGAAAGCTTAGAAAAACTAATCTCATAGTATACCGTCCCTTTAACTATTTGAGATGCTGCTTAAATGTATGTGTTTGTTAAGGGAGTTACGTTGTTTTTTTAGTCAGTGCAAGGGTTGCTGCACCTGCAATGTTTGGCGAGATGAGAATGGAGTAGATTTTCTGAATTCTGCACGCGTAGTCCTTACGCTGTATATTGGATACCAAAATTGCGGGGCTGTTCTATGTTAATCTATGGGGAAAAAAAATACAGCTGACGGGTGAACTTGTATGCTACGCCGCATAAGTAATACCAATACCGAGTAAAAACCGGAGGCGCCGGCTCTTGCGGGCAACGCCGCATATGTAATGGAGCCCATGTAACTGACATTTGTCAGAAAAAAATCTACTGCCTATTTGGAATTCAAACTAAGTACTTTTGCATTGTCTTTTTTTTATGTATTTATAGATTATGCTATTCTACTGCCTTTAGTGGTCCTTTAAGTAGTATAATAAAAGTTTGCTTCAATAAAAACATTTCTACTGTTTCTACTTTGCATTGTAAAGACTGAAAGCATTGCAACATGATGCTGGTAATTTAATAGCCCTGGACTATGATGACCCCCTTTTAGCTCTGCAATTTTTTTAAGAGGAGTTGGAAACTTCATTGTCCTAAAAAGGAAGAATGTGGTCAATTGGTTGGTCTTTAAGGACTGATGGGGTGTAATCTCCATTCGATTATTATTATTATGAGTTATTTGTAGAGCGCCTACAGATTCCGCAATGCTATAAACATAGGCATTATATGCAAGGTAACATTTATAAGGATCAAGTGGGTAGAGGGCCCTGCCGAGAGTTGCACTTTTGTAGTCAGCTCTAATGAAGGTGACCAACAAACAGCTGGGCTCATAGGCTTACATGCTAAGGGGGTTCAAGGGGATAACAAAGGAGGAGAGGAACTGTGGTTAAGAAAAGTTAGTGTAGGTTGCATGCATCCCTGAACAGTAGAGTCTTTATGGAGCGCTTGAAACTTTCAACACTAGGGGAGAGTCTTGTGGAGTGAGGCAGAGAGTTCCACAAGATAGGGGCCAGTCTAGAGAAGTCCTGTAAATGGGAATGTGAGGCGGTATTAAGAGGAGAGGAGGAGGTTGTGAGCAGAGTGAAGGGTACGGGAGGCAGAGTATTATATTAAAATATTGGGGAAGCAGTGCAGTTGAGGGCCTTGTTTATCAGAGTCAGAATTTTGTGTTTAATTCTGGAGGCTAGAGGACACCAGTGAAGGGATTAGCAGAGAGGTGTAGCAGATAAAGATTGACATGTAAGGAAAATGAGCCTGGCTGAGGCATTCATTATGGATTTTAAAGGAGCTAGATGGCAGCTAGGGAGACCAGATAGGATGGAGTTGCAGTAGTCAAGGTGGAAAAGGAGGAGAGAGTGGACTAAAATCTTAGTTCTGTCTTGTGTAAGGAAATGTCAAATTTTAAAGATGTTAAGATGGAAGTGGCAGGAATTGGCCATAGACTGAATGTGAGAAATGAAAGAAAGATCGGAGTCAATTATGACCCCAATACATCGGGGATGCGGGGAAGGGGTAATGATGATGTTATTGACAGTTATCGAAAAATGTGGGTGGAGATTTTGGAAGAAGGGGAAAATTTGCTCAGTTTTCAAGAGAATTAGCTTAAGGTAGTGACAAGACATCCATGATGAGAAATAAGAAAGAAAGTTAGTGTCACGTGTTAGCAAGGAAGGAGATAGGTCTGGTGCAGAGAGGAAGATTTGGGTGTCTTCAGCATAAAATAATAATGAAACCCGTGGTAAAGGGGCAGAGGATGCACCAAAAAAAGCTACTCTAAAGATATGGTTAGACAGGTAGGAAGAGAACCACGAGAGGGCTGTGTCACAAATGCCAAAGGATTGGAGGGTTTGTAGCAAAAGAGGGAGGTCAACACTATCAAAGACTGCTGACAGATCAAGGAGGATTAGCAGAGAAAAGTGGCCTTTCAATTTTGCTGTAAGTAGGTCATTGGTAACCTTAACAGTTGCTGCCTCTGTGGAGTGTTGGGGGCAAAATCCAGTTTGCAGTTGGTCAAGGAGGGAGTTTAATGTAAGGAAATGCGATAGACATGCATATACTAGCTTTTCAATATGTTTTGAGGCAAAGGGGAGAAGGGAAATAGGTCGGTATTTGGATGGGGAGGTTGGATCGAGGATTTTGAGGATAGGTGTGACCAGTGCATGTTTTACAGATGAAGGAAATATACCGGTGCTGAGTGAGAGGTTGAAAATGTGTGTGCATGTAGGGGTTAGGGAGGAGAGTAGCTGTGAGTGGATGGGATCGAGGAGACAAAGGCAGTGAGGTGAGAGGACAGTATAAGGGCAGAAACTTCTTCCTCAGTAACAGGGGCAAAAGCGTTGTATTTATGGCTATGTGGGTTTTGGATGTTTGTGAGGTTTTGAGGGGGTTGGAGACTGGTAGTATTTTGAGAGATGATTTCATTTCTAATGGAGTCAATTTTTTTATTTAAGTGGCTGGCAAAATCTTGACCTGGGAGAGAAGTTGTAATAAGAGGCGGGGCTGGGCGGAGAAGAGTATTGAAAGTGGAGAACAGACGTTTTGTATGTGAAGAAAGAGTAGAGATAAGAGTAGTGAAGTAATCTTGCTTATAAAAGTTAAGGGCAGAATAATAGGAGTTCAAGATGAAGATGAAGAAAGTCAGCCGAACTCCGAGATTTTCTACAGTATTGCTCAACAGTACGGGAACATCTGCGTGTCAGAGGAGTATGCCAGGGCTGAGGTCAAGGACTGATGTAAGGGGGGAATTGTAGTGGCTCATAGATTGGTCAGGGCAGAAAAAGGAGGAGATGGATGAGAGGAGAGGTTTAAGAGAGCTTGACAGCTGTTGATGATAGTAACTTAATGCTTTTGTGGAGTTTGGTGTGAGTGGTAGAAGCAGGGAGAGTTGTAGGGAATGATGTGCTGTTGCAAGTGAGGAAATGATGGTCAGAAAGAGGAAAAGGGGAGTTTGTGAAGTTTAAAATAGTGCATCGATAGCTGAAAATCAGATCAAGGGAATGACCATCTTTGTGAGTGTTGTGGTGACATTTTATCACTGGAATATTCACTTAGCTGTTATTGGGATCCCTTCCCCCAGGTACACCTTTCTCTCTGAACTATAGACACTCCCATTGGTCTTTCTGAGTGGCATTTGATAAGCCACTCCCTTTTGAATTGGGTTATAAAATATTGTAACACCAGAGCCTCTGCCTCTCTTTTGTATCCTGGGCATGCTGTAAAGATGGATGATGTTGGACACAGAGAATCTGGCTAAGTATTTCTGGGATAATATTCTGTGTAGCACAATTGGGGTTAGTTTAGAAAAGTTGCCCTGTATCTTAAAATGTGGACTGTATCTGTAAAATAGATTGATATATATATACCTGTAAATATTTATCTTATTATTAACATATATTGATTCCTAAATAAACTGTTTGACAAATAATGGAGGATCCTCATATAGTTTATTTTCACAATTTATCTGTGTTGGTTTTAGTGGTTTCACCATAGAGATTTAGTATATTATATTTAGTAGAAAGTAGGGATATTTTAAATTAATAGATAACCACATTTTGGCGACCATGAAGTTGTAGACGAATCCATATGCCATTTAGTTTTGCAGGAATCAAATGAATGTTGATTTATTTTAAATTTAACTGCAGTAAATGTAGATTTGATGTTTTATAGCAAAGTTTTTGTATGCAGTACTTTATTTAAAAAGCACAAATAGTGGTTGGTTTTCAAAGGCCTGTTGTATGTCTCAAGAAAAGCATGGCTTTAAAAAACCTGTATTTCTGGTCTGTATAAATTTGCATTTTTGCATAGGGGAAGCACATAATGGTTGGTTTCAGCAGGCCTGCTGTTTGTAGCTTACTAAATCTTAAATAACCCCCACAGTGTTATCTCTGTGTTTGTGTTGAAAAGAGATTTTTTAAAAAAAAAAAAAGCATGTGATAAGAGGCAACCCTAAAAGGCTTAGAAATCAGCATATGAGCCTACCTATGTTTGGCTTCAACTTAGAATACCAAGAGAAAAAAAAGCAAGTTTGATGATGGAAGTAAATTGTGAAGTTGATTATACTAGACTGTCCCTTTAACTCTTGTATTTTTCTTGTTTTTGGAAACTGGATACTTTTATTGTTGAGCCAGTTTTCTATCAATTTTCTAATGAATTTTAGAGACATGTGTTGTGTTGGTCCCATCTAAATGTTTTTACAAACAAAAGCTTTACAGTACTATGTAATAGCTGCTAACAGTAAGGTTTTTTTATTTATTTCTTTTTACAAAGGATTCATTTCTGTGAATGTGTTACACCCAGAGCTGTAGCTTGCCCTATACATAAATTTAATTCTGAATTGTATGGGAAATTGTGTAGAATTTAAAGTTAAGAAATTACAGTTTAATTAAGCTTTGTTTTGGGTAACAAAGTTAAAAATTTGCATTTCCTGTGTTTGGAGCAGAACCTGGAACCAAAACTACAGTTGAAATTAGCATTTAGAAGTTTTATAGTAAAATATTTTATATAATTTTTTCCTCAATTTGGGAAAATATCAGTAAAAAGGATTCCTTGCTTTGCTTTGTTCATTTATTTTATTTAGGTTAGTATTATTGATGGTTCACACCTTTTAAAAGAGAACAATATTTAATTTTTTAATTTTGTTCTGCTTAATTTCTGTTTAGTTTCATTGCCCTATAGAGATTATAATTCCTTGCATTTGGGGCAGTTAAAATAGTCTGGCAAACTATGCTGTGAGAGACACACAATAGTCTGTTCCCCAGATTTAAAATAAAGAATAATCAGCAGTGGTTAGAAAAACTAAATTTAACTATATTACCACCTCTGCTGGAATGCTGACCTGCTTATAACAGATCTAATTCCTACCCTTCTACATGGCTTAACTGCTATGTCCTTTGTTGTGTAAAATTAGCATCTCAATGGTATCTTGTACATCCTGTGTTAACATTTAAAAAAAAAAAAAACTACTATGCTGTGAGAGACACACTATTCTAGTATATAATATATATAGAATTTTTTTTTTATTTTATTATTTTAGTTCTAACGGCTATCTGTTAAAAATGTCTGGAAAAAACTATATTTCACAGGAAATCTGTGATTACTTTAACAATTACATTCATAAATATAATGGTCCATTCCTCATCCCAGAAGCTAAAAACAACAAGTGTGAAAGTGTTTTAGATATACTAACACAGGTATTAACTCTTAAAAAGATGAATAATAATAAAAGAAAATGTATGATAGCGCAGGCAGTGATTTCAACTATAAAGAGATTAACGGACATTATTGGAGAACTTACAGAGCAAAATAAAGACCTTAAATTAAAGTTAGATAACACACAGACTGACAGAGATTGTATTAAGCTTTCTGCTTTAACTAACACCATACAGATCAGTAAATTACAACGAAAATTAAAATCAACAGAACACATCAGAAACGAATACTCAAACAAAATTACTGAGTTACAGATGAAAATTGAACAAAAAGAAAAAATAATTAGTGATATTTCTGGGAACAATGCAGATAGTGATAACTTACTGCCACAAAGGAAAGAGCCAAAACAATTAGTAAAACAAGATAAAATGCAAATGGGCCCCACTAAAAACCCCAGTTCTGTTCCAATTGCCCCTGTCATAATTTCTGAGAATTTTAACAACCTGAAAGTTCCTCCAGGTTTTTCAAATCAGACTAGGCCAATGACTGTAGCAGATAAAGACATTTTTAAGAAATGGTGGGGCACAATCCCCACAAACAGCTTTAATAACTTTTCACATTGGTTTCACAAGGGAACTGAAAAAGCCATAAAATTAGGTATGAGCATGCCGGAATGGACCGAATTGCTTCAAGATGCCATGGGCCCCTATGCCAACAGGTTATTAGGATTTAATTCAAGTATATGTGATCAGGCTGGCAGGATAGCTAAAACCTTTTTCAATTTTACTAGTCTAGAGAAAGAGATTAGTGAAATTACCATGAGACCACTAGATGGGCCATTTGAAGTAGCAAAAAGAGTTATATTTTGGTGTGTGCTGCGCCAGCCACAGACCCAAATGGTCTGGGGGTCACCAGCTCACATACAGAGGGTACTTGAAGCTCTCCCCAGAAAATGTCAGGAGTTTGTAAAGCTGTATGATCCAAACTCCACAAACCTACATATGGTGCTCACTAGAGCTGAGAAGTGGTGGAATTATCACCCATACACCATTAAGGCAAATTCTGCAGTGAAGCAGTCAATGGAGAATAATCTGAATATTCACAGGCAGGAATCAGAGAGGGGTAATAGAAGGAATGTTTGTGGATATCAGAATAGTAGAGCATCAAATACAGGAAACTGGAGAGACAGGAATTTAAATGGCGATATTAACAGAGGAGAAAATTGGAGGCTGAGGTCAAATGAGATAAACAATAAGGCCAACTTAAGTTATTGGGAACTCAAACAAAAAAACAGGAGAATGAGAGATCAAATTGGGTTTCTAAAGAAGCAACTGACAGAGCTGGAGGGCTCAAATTAAATCATTCATTTTTTGTTTTTATAAGCATATTTGTTTGCAGTACATTTGTATCTTGTAATGTGTACTTTAGTTTTAAGTTCAATTAATAATTTTAAGTGTTTTTCATTATTAAGTTTTGAATGCCAATATTAAGAATGTATAGTTAATTGATGCATTCTCTTTCTAAAAAACAATAACAAATACCTCCATTGTGATTAGTTTTGGGAGGCCACATGCAATACCATTTCTATGTAAACTGTCTGAAGTCTTATCTTGCAGGAAGAAAACCAATGAAGATAGAAGGCTTCTCACTTTTCCTTCCAGTTTTTCCCCAATAACACATATTATAGATTGTTGTTTTTCAGGTGTCTTCAGGGCTGATCTTACCATGAAGCTATGATGGTGGCGTTGGACAAATTAAATAAGTATAATGTATCACAATGGAGATGTAAAATGGTGCATTAGGCCAAAATAATTATATATATATATATATATATATATATATATATATATATATATATATATATATATATATATATATAGCATAAAGGGGTAAATAATCATATAAATCAAGCAACATAAGTTAAGTAAGGGTACGAGTGGGATGATGCAATAACAGAGGCACTTTCCAACTTAAAGTTAATAACTGTGAATGTGGTTTCTACTACAGATGGAGTGTTGTAGTGTGAAGTAAATATATGCCTGGTTTTAATCTTTTTTTCATTCCTTTGAGGGTCTTGGAAAAAAACAAAATGGTTCAAAGAGAGAGATTTGGTAAAGCAAAAGCAAGGACCAGATGCCAAAAGCAAGGCCAAAAGATGACAACAAAGAACTTCAGTGAACCATTATAACTTTTGTTTTACAGGCACAATTCACACTTTCTTAATAAAGATTTTACTACACACATACCCATCTAGTGTACCCACACTCACACACTCATACATTAACTTTTCCCAATATTTAAGACCATTGTATAAATGTTGCTAATGGGGTTTAGCATAGGATTTTGTGTTTCTATGTATAATTTTAAATTAATTTTTCTAATGAATTGTATAAAGTTAGATTAGGAATTGACAGTCCTAGGAAAGTACAGAAGAACTCATATCGCCGAGGGAATTATTCCGAAGGGATGGTGGGAGAATTTCTCCTGTAAGGTTTTCGCTCCCACTGTGTTCTTCTGTACTAGTGGGGATAACTAGAAAACGGGGCAACATAGGAGAAGAAAAAGTGAGGGAATGTGGTGACATTTTATCACTGGAATATTCACTTAGCTGTTATTGGGATCCCTTCCCCCAGGTACACCTTTCTCTCTGAACTATAGACACTCCCATTGGTCTTTCTGAGTGGCATTTGATAAGCCACTCCCTTTTGAATTGGGTTATAAAATATTGTAACACCAGAGCCTCTGCCTCTCTTTTGTATCCTGGGCATGCTGTAAAGATGGATGATGTTGGACACAGAGAATCTGGCTAAGTATTTCTGGGATAATATTCTGTGTAGCACAATTGGGGTTAGTTTAGAAAAGTTGCCCTGTATCTTAAAATGTGGACTGTATCTGTAAAATAGATTGATATATATATACCTGTAAATATTTATCTTATTATTAACATATATTGATTCCTAAATAAACTGTTTGACAAATAATGGAGGATCCTCATATAGTTTATTTTCACAATTTATCTGTGTTGGTTTTAGTGGTTTCACCATAGAGATTTAGTATATTATATTTAGTAGAAAGTAGAGATATTTTAAATTAATAGATAACCACAAGTGTGAGAGTCAGTCCATTGTGAGGAGGCAGTGGAATTTTCAACAGGGAGGTTGAAGTCCCCAAGAATGAGGGCAGGGGTGTATGAGGAGAGGAAATAAGGTAGCCAGGCAAAAAAATGATCTAGAAATTAAGTTGAGGAGCCAGGGGGTCGGTATGTGACTGAAACAAGTATAAAGAGGGGAGAGAATAAGTCAATCATGTGGGTTTCGATTGAGAAAAATGTGAGGGAAAAGATGGTTTATATTTGTTGAAAGTTGCAACGAGAGGAAAGTAAAATACCTATACCACCTCCTTGAATATTTCCGTACCTAGGAGTGTGGCTGAATTAGAGACTCCCATGTGACAATGCAGCAGTGGATGCTGTGTCCTAATTATAGAGCCAGGTCTCTGTGAGAACCAGAAGCTTGAGTGAGTGGAAGATAAAAAGGTCATGGATAGAAGTGAGCTTGTTGCAAACAGAGCCAGAGTTCCAGTGCACAAATGAAGGGGGTGTTGGCTTTAGAAACAAGAAGAATTTGAGTAAGGTTACCAGGGTTTTCTAATTCTATAGAATGGCACACATGTGTGCAAGGCAAGGATGTTATGGGGGATCAGGATTAGGGGAGATATCACCAGCAGCTAGTATGACCAAGAGGGAGAGTGACATAAGATGAGATACAGATTTGCAGTAATGAGTAGGTGAAACACGTGTCGGAACATTTGACTGTTACTCCAGGGCATGGTGAAAATAAAATAAAGGTATTGAAAAATATTGTTCAACCTCATGTTTGGGGGATTTCATACAATACAATGCTTACATTTTGTCCACTGATGTGCCTGTAAGGTAGTTTTATGTCTATGTTTTAAAAAATAATTTTATATCTCTACTGTAGGTGTGACTGCTTATGGGCCTATCATAACACTGCCATAACACGATAGAGCTCAGTAAAAGCTCTAAAGCACATGAGTAATGGATTTTTTAAGGTTCTCTGTTTGGTTTTTATCAACAGGATTGCACTATTTTCCCCTTTTGTTTTTTTGAGGTGCTGTTTGGACTCAAGAAAGGATCAAAGGATTCCACTTTGGGACATAGGGGCCGCTTTATCAAGGTCGAATGCATCCATATGCATCGGTTTCCACGCAAGCCTTCAGGCACCCCAGAAACAGTTGTTAAGAAGCAACGGTCTTAAGACCACTGCTCCTTAACTTGTCCGCTACCTCTGAGGTGGCGGACAGTAATCAGCCCGATCTAATGCGATCAGGTTGACACCCCCTGGCCGCAAATGTGCAGGGGGGCGGTATTGCACAAGCATTTCACTAGAAATGCTTGTGCAATAATAAATGCTGACAGCGTTTGCTGTCGGCATTTATCGATGTGCGCTGGACCTTATGCGCTACAGCGGATCATGTGCGCTTGCACTTTGATAATTCGGCCCCAGTGTATCCTCATATTGTGATATGTAATCACGTATTTTATATATCACTACAATTTAAATGCTTACATTATTTTTTCACTTATATTTTGTTGCAAGTTTATTTATTTACATTTTGATAATTGTGATTATTGATTTGTTACATTGTTTTTTTTTCAAATCAAAGATTTTTATTGAGGTTATTAACATTACAATACACATTGTGTTATAGCATATACATTAATTTACATAATACAATATATACACAACAAGGTATGCAACAGCCTAAACCTAGAATGCGCAATAATAACAGTTTGATTTTCAAAGGTAAGAGACCGAACACAGACACAGAAATTAAACCTCTTTTTTTCTAGCAATTACCCTTTCTTGCTGAGATGGTTACTCTTGAACCAGTCAAAACAAATGGTTTATAATGATGAAAATAACCATAAATATTAGGGTACAAGGATATAAGTGAATATAATTTTTAGCTAAACAGCATATTGAAGGACTACAATCGACTTGACAACCTTAAAGGGACAGTTCACCCAAAAATGTTCTTCCCTTTAAATTGTTCCCAATGATTCATTTTACCTGCTGGAGTGTTTCAAATTGTTTTCAAGTAGCTCCTTTACCCCTATTTTGGCATTTGAAATAGCCAATTTAGCCTCTGGTATCCAAACCTATACTGAAAGTTTCTATACTGGAGTATATTCTATTGAATAGCCTAAGTAAACACAGCCATCAGAAGAGATTACACTTGCAGTGGGGTGCAGGATAGTTAGGTATTAAAATGATAATTTTCCATTGTTCTCCCTAAGTATCTATTCTAGACAAATATAAGATAAGGAAGCAAGTGTGTGTACACAAAGTGATAACATAATGAAATATGATATTACCTGAAGCTCAACCCATTGTAATAGGCTGTGGTTTAAAAGCACAAAAACCAGCTACTTCATATACACAAATAAACCTGAAAATGTAATGTATCAAATATTTTATACTCTGCAGCTGGTATAACAAGTAATTGAAAATAGATTCATATAAAAACAACGTTACAGTGTACTGTCCCTTTAAGTTGGATAAGGTGTCCTTATGAACAAAACTCGGAAGATCTAGAATGTGTGCTATAGGATAAATAAAGTTAAAAGTAAGTAATATAGGTAAGGTAACGGTTAAAGAGCAACTGTCTAAATTTGTCATATGAATTCTCATTATCTGAGTGTCACCTAGGACCTGAATGTAGTAATTCAACCTAAGTTACCACACCTATCATATAGAACATTTCCCAGAAAGATGGTATCAATCTCTCAACAATAAAAGTGTATATGTGTGAGGGCACTATTAGTCATTTCTCTGGGGCTCGATACCAGTAGGTTCTAGGGTACTATTCTTTTGTCCCACTGCCCCGGCCGCCAGATCAAAGGGGAAGAACCCCCTAGTCTCCACTATTTTACCCACGTCACTGTAATTTGTGGAGAAGCCCCTGAACCACCTGACGCAATATATATTCTAGTAATTAGCCCTAATGAGCAATCTATTGCTAGAGGTTGTAATATACAGTCCAGTCTGCTATCAAGGTGAGGTGTTACAAAAGAGCTCTCAACATCTCACTTTATTTGGGCGTAGTGTTGTCTGGGTACTATAAAGAGAGCTTAGCAGTATGTGTACACTGCATATAGTTCCATAAAGGATTTAGCTAAAGAGATCTGAGTAAAACTGGTCCCCATAATTTAACATGCAATACATTTGCTAAGTAAAAATTTAGTATACAGCTCTGAGCACCTCCCAAATTGCATAATAAAATATGATAAGTGAGCAACACCACTGAACACAACCTAACTAGGAGTACATCAATGCCTATGAAAAGAACATTATGTGAATATATGAATAATGGAACAAAGTTGTTTCATGTCTGTTATTAAAGGCTGAGATGGCGGCAAAGCCAAAATTTAACGGATCAATAATGATAAAGGTGTAGAACGTCTGTGGCTCCATAGGTTAATTAAGAGCAAACCAAGTTTAAGGTAATCAGTTCAGTTCATCGAGGGAGACTTGATTAGGGCCTGTCCTCCGCATATGAAGTATAACAAAGCTACTAAATCAACATTTAGCACATAGTTCTGTCTACATAAAAACACTGCATAGTTTAGGGAGTATGAACCACTTCGGAATACAGCATGCTATGATATTGCGATATGTTCATGAACTAATGATAGATCTGCGCTATTTCTGGGCCGCTGTTGTTATTTTACCAGCCTCAATTTGGTGATGCGAGGATGACCCCCGCCAGGATCCCAGAGTAGAACTCCAGCAACTAGCCAAGTTTAGGACCACCAACAGCGGCAAATAGTACAAATTACCAATGCCAGAATGTGACTACCGTGCTGCTTACTGCTGACAGGCCATTCTGAGAGCACAGGCAGTAGAGTACCAGATGGGTTCATCTCACAAGAGCGGCTATGCTTTTCACAAGGATTAGAAGGCAAGTGGAGAACTTCTTCCAGAGATATATATGTTTCTGGTTTAGTGCCATTTTCCAGCTTGGAGGTATTGAGTGCCTTTATCAGCTGTGATGAAGTTGGGTCTGCGTCGGCCTTGCTTGTCTCCTGTGGAAATGTATGAGCCTCTCTCACATCCTCCTACATTTCAGGCTTCACTCGGCCTGGGAGATGTAAGAATAAGTTCCTCTGCAGTAGTAGCAAGAGTTGCATGTCTGATCTGTGATGTAAGGAGAGCAGTGTGGGAATCATCCCGTACTATGAGCGTGGTAATTAAGTCTCTAAGGGAAGTCACCATGTTATTTGTAGGAAATCACCTTACTTATATTTGAGCACTGAAATTAGCTATTAAAGGTTGAATGCTGAGAATGGCAGTGGACTAATACCGCTATACTCGATTACTGGGGTAACCAAGGGGGGTTAGAAGGATGTGCAATGAAGCCGCGGCCTTCAACTTCAACTAGCTCAGTTAGAATCCAGCTAGTGCAATCGTAGTGGTGATGGAATCTTTCAGTTCTGTGATTTCTCCTCCTTTTGTTTTATAAATGATATAGCATGATGGCAATTTTGTGAGGAGATAGACAATGGATTGTTATAAAAACTTGAAGAGCTACTCTATTATGCTGCTGATCATGGCCGCGGTCAGGACCCCCAATTTGTTATATTGTTTATATATTTGTTACATTGTTTACATATTTGTTACATTTTTTATATATTTAGGTCGTGTTTGTGCTTTGAACAAGATTATGAGTTCTAATCAGCATGGCTTTAGGAGAAATAGATTATGTCAAACTAATCTAATTAGATTCTACGAGGAAGTAAGTAAAAATATAGATAAAGGGGAATCAGTTGATGTGATATACTTAGATTTTGCAAAGGCATTTGAGACTGTGCCACATGAGAGATTAATGCACAGAATTAAGGGACTGGGAATAGCTGAAAATGTTAGCTCATGGATAAATAACTGGATAAAAGATAGGGAGCAACGAGTAGTAGTAAATGGTAATACTCAGATTGGACAAAGTTAATCAGTGGCGTCCCCCAGGGATTAGTACTGGGCCCTGTTCTTTTTAATATTTTTATAAATGACTTGGAGCAAGGATTAAATAGTGACATCTCTATTTTTGCAGATGATACTAAGTTAAGTAAGGTCATTAGGTCAGAGCAGGACAAACTCTCATTACAAAGGGATTTGCAAAAATTAGAACTATGGGCAAGTAAATGGAAAATGAGATTTAATACGGAAAAATGCAAGGTTCTACATTTTGGAAGTAAAAATAAGCAGGCAACATATTTTTTAAATGGGACAAGACTTAGACAAACACAGGAGGAAAGGGATTTGGGAGTATTAATAGATAACAAACTAAAGATGGGTGCATAATGCAGGGCAGCGGCTTCAAAGGCTAATAAGAAACTAGCATGTATTAAAAGAGGCATTGATTCAAGGGAGGAAAGCATAATTCTGTCACTATATAAAGCCCTGGTAAGACCTCACCTTGAGTTTGGAGTGCAGTTCCGGGGACCGATCGCTAAAAAAGTTATTGCAGAACTAGAAAAAGTTCAGAGAAGGGCCACAAAGCTAATAAGGGGATTGGAGAAATTAACCTATGAGGAGAGGCTAGCCAAACTGGGTCTGTTTTCTTTAGAAAAAAGGCGCTTGAGACGTGACATGATTACTTTATATAAATATATTCAAGGCCCATATACAGAGATGTCAGAAGCTCTGTTTATTCCAAGAAAATTGTTTCTGACAAGAGGTCATAATTTAAGGTTGGAGGAAAGGAGATTTAATCTCCTGCAACGGAAACGTTTTTTCACTGTAAGAGCAATAAAACAAAGGAGGTAGTGAATGCCAATACCATACATACATTTAAAAATAGTCTGGATACATTTCTGTATTTAAACAAAATTCATGGTTATGATTGCTAGTATTAAATGGGTCACCTTTTAGTGGGGTTATTTAAGCTTAACTGGAGCTTTTTGTAAGTATTTTAGATTTGTATAGGTTGAACTCGATGGACTTCAGTCTTTTTTCAACCTTATCTACTATGTTACTATGTTACTATGTTACTGAACTCAAATTTTATCTTTCATGATTCAGATATAGCATGCAATTTTAAGCAACTCTTATTTACTCCTATTATCATTTTTTCTTCACTCTCTTGCTATCTTTATTTGAAAAGCAAGAATGTAAGTTTAGAAGCCAGCCCATTTTTGGTTCACAACCTGGGTTGTTCTTGCTGATTGGTTGATAAATGCTGTCCAGGGGCTGAACCAAAAATTGACTGGCTCCTTAGTTTAGATGCCGTCTTTTTCAAATTAATATAGCAAGAGAACAAAGAAAAAATAATAATAGGAGTAAATTAGAAAGTTGCTTAAAATTGCATGCTCTATCTGAATCATGAAATAAAAAATTTGGGTTTCGTATCCCTTTAAGAGTTGTCAGCTACTCTAAAACTTCTCTGGCTATTCTGTTTTACCATGGACTTATAATACCAGATTGCACGCTTAAGCGCGGTCCTGTGATAGTGCACCCTGTGCTATTTATAGCACTCCGCTTGTAATCTAAGTCATAATTGTTCCAAGTTTAATGTGACATTATGCAATTGAAATATAATTATTGCATTTTTTTTTTAACATTTATAGCTGCAAACTTTTTTTGACTTATGATTGATTACCTCAGTTAAATTCAAGATGAATTCCATTTTGGTACCTCGCATGTTAAAACTTGCCAGTGACCTTAAGACAGTTAAAATAATGGCAGCAAGTGACCGCTTCTGATACTTTTGGCTTTATTGTAATTGCTGGAGTATTTAAACTTAAAGTGATACCAATGCAAAAAAATAATGGGGACTTTCAGTCATAAAGTATAAAATACTTCATGCTGAAAGTTACTTTATTTGTCTGCCGTGTTTGCCACGCTGAGCACCTCAGGCAGCCCATGGCCTAATGCTATTTTATCACTGAGGTGATTTTAGCCAAAAGCGTGCTAGCTATCCCGCATAATGCCAGCTGGCCGACACCGCTATTGGCTAAGAGGTGGAAACGTCACCTCACTAAAAAATAGCGTTCTGCAGTGGGCTGCCTGTGAAGCTCAGTGCGGCGAATGCTTCAGACAAATAAAGGAACTTTCAGCATGAAGTATTTTACATTTTATAACTGAAAGTCCCCTTTATTTGTTCCACTGGTAAATCCTAGCGTTTCACAAACACTAGGATTTACTATCGCTTTAACTATTAATTTTATAACTATGTATTCAACATCTTCTTATGAATAACATCTCTAAAATATTATTGAACTATTAAATTAAATTGTGTTAAACAGTAGGCCGTCAAATGAGGCATTGGGGCCTATTTATCAAAAGTCTTGTGGACCTGATCCGACAGTGCGGATCAGGTCCGCAAGACCTCGCTGAATGCGGAGAGCAATACGCTCTTCGCATTTAACATTGCACCAGCAGCTCACAAGAGCTGCTGGGGCAACGCCGCCCCCTGCTGACTCTTGGCCAATCGGCCGCCAGCAGGGAGGTGTCAATCAACCCGATCGTACTTGATCGGGTTGATTTCTGGCGATTCCTGTCCGCCTCATCAGAGCAGGCGGACAGGGTTATGGAGCAGCGGTCTTTAGACCTCTGCTTCATAACTGGTGTTTCTGGCGAGTCTGAAGATTCGCCAGAAACACGGGCCCACAAGCTCTGTTCAGAGCTTGCTAAATGGGCCCCATAGACACAAAAATATTGTAACCAAGACATGAGACAAAAAATTATTCATTCTCACACAAGCATAGTATTATGGTTGTTTCTGTTTAAATATACCAAGACAGCGTGCAGGTTTAGTTGTTTGAAAAAATATAATAACTACAAGACGATGATATAGACCATATGGATAGGTATTTCACTCTTGAGAAACACTGACATCAATATACCATGGCAACTTCAAAAACATGTATATTAGTGTGCTGGGAGTTTCATAGTGTTTGGAATACAAGAGATAAATATATAAAAAAAATATAAATAAAGGGTGCATGAAAATATTGCGTCTGAGTGAGATGCTATTATATTGGCCTTATTGTTACTCCTCTGGATTAAAAAAATGTTACATTTTTAAATCTTCGTTTTTCCGTGGCAGAAAGAAACATGAGCAGACATCTGGTGCCTTCCGAATCCAGATGTTAGCATTACAAAACACTTGCACGGAAAAAAATATCAGCTATTCATCCGTTTGTTAGCAAAAGGTCCTTCATCTCAACATGAGTCAGAGAGCTGAAGGTACGTAATGTACCGTGTAAGTTCAACATGTAGTAAAAAAGACGTTTTGTTAAGGAAAAAGGCATCCAGCTTTGTGTTTCCAGGTCTAGGAAGTGCAATCCTAATATATCCCTATATGTTCTGTATTATTCATGTGCTGCCTGGGAACACATCTCTGTTGGTTTTTGTGCTAATAGATGCTCTCTGGGGTTTTTGTATAAATTATTTGCTGATAATCTGAGTGTCTGGTTCTATGTTAAAGGGACACTGAACCCAATATTTTTTCTTCTGTGATTCAGATTCAGCGTGCAATTTTAAGCAACTTTCTAATTTACTCCAATTTTTAATTTTTCTTCGTTCTCTTGCTATCATTATTTGAAAAAGAATGCATCTAAGCTTTTTTTTTAGTTCAGACTCTGGGCAGCACTTTTTTATTGGTGGATGAATTTATCCACCAATCAGCAAGAAGACCCAAGGTTGTTCACCAAAAATGGGCCGGCATCTAAACTTACATTCTTGCATTTCAAATAAAGATACCAAGAGAATGAAGAAAATTTGATATTAGGAGTAAATTAGAAAGTTGCTTAAAATTTCATGCTCTATCTGAATCACAAAGGAAAAAATTTGGGTTCAATGTCCCTTTAAGGAGTGACAGATAGAAATAATAAAAAAAAATCCCGCTTGAAACAATTTAAACTTTATTTTAATGTTTCTTCTGAATTCAGCTTTACAGCAAAGAAAAAAAAATGGACAAAAAGCTTTCATTTTTCTAAAACACTAAATTCTAGATTGCAAGTGGAAAGCAATCAATAACTCAGGGTCGTTATCTTTTGTGTAACCTCGCATAAAGGATAATACACAATTAGTATTACAAGTTAAAGGGACATTAAACCCACATTTTTTTCTTTCATGATTCAGATAGAGAATACCATTTTAAACAACTTTCTAATTTACTTCTATTATCTAATTTGCTTCATTCTCTTGATATTCTTTCCTGAAAAGCATATCTAGATAGGCTCAGTAGCTTCTGATTGGTGGCTGCACATATATGCCTCATGTGATTGGCTTACCAATGTGCATTGCTATTTCTTTAACAAAGGATATCTAAATATTGCAGCAAATTAGATAATAGAAGTAAATTGAAATGTTGTTTAAAATTTTATTCTCTGAATCGTGAAAGAAAATTTGTGGGTTTAATGGCCCTTTAAATATTTTAACCAAAGCATTTTAATGCGGACACAACTTTTCCCCTTCACTTATACTTTTAATAAATAGCGCAGGAAGTGCTATTAGCAAGCTCATTGTGCTGCCATAACATGTGGTTACTTAAGCGTTATGCCTAAACTCTATGCAAATTACTGCTGTAAAATGTAGCGCTTTATAAGACCTGAAGTAAACCAATTATTATTATTAATAATATAGCACAGAATTACATGAAGAACTCCAATACTTGCGCACAATCAGATTAGCGCACTCTCGGATTGGCACTCTAGAGAGATTCCACTTTAATTTTACTGGGCACCCCATAGTCTATTATGTGAGGGATTAAGCACACCTGCACTTATGTACCTGAAGATGTCAGTTGAGCTTTTGAGCACTAAAAAGCAACTTTGTATTTCATGTTAATGCACAATAGTGTTGATAATTTTGCATTTCACTTGCAATCTAGGCCTAAAATGACACGTTTAATGCTATTTTAGCATTTATTTTATAGCACATTTGAAAAATCTAATTTTTATTGTTTATTTAGAAAAGAAATAGGCCTGCATTACAAGTGGATCGCTATTTACAGTGCAGGGTGCGTTAGCAATATTGCGAGCCCGCACTTTGAATTGCAAATCTGGTATTACAAATCTATGGTAAAACAGAATACCACAGAATATTTAGCACAGCCAGCATCTCTTTAGCATGCTTTATATTTTCAATGGATAGCGCAGACGATGTTTTACAAGTTGTGAGTGTAAAACATAAAAGCAGTAAAAAAGTAAAGTGTTAGGGGAACAATAAAAGTATAATGAAACAAATAAAAAACATATTGGAATAAAGTATTACATTTACATATTAAATATAAAATATATATATTATTGAAATAAATGTAAAAAAAAGTGTTGGCATATGACAAGGTGTTTAACTGAGAAGGGCTAAAAGGTGTGTATGCATTGTATATACAACTTAGAAATTTGACCTTAACATTGAGTGGACCAGTAACTTTTTCCCTTGCGTTTAGTAGATTTAAACCCCTGACTAGTAAAAAACTGTGATATTTTTCAACTGCTGTATATATATATATATATATATATATATATATATATTATATATATAGGTGTATGTATGTGTTTATATGTATATATATATATATATATTATATATACTGGCATTCAAAATTGTAGGGTCGCTTCGACATTTCCTTATTTTCCATGAAAACATACATGAAATGAGTTTGAATAGGAAGTATAGTCATTGACCAGGTTAGAAATAATGAACAGACAGATGTTATCAAGAACTTCTCCAGCATATTTTAATTTGGTCTGTAGCTCCCATATATTTTTCTTTGTGATCCAAACACCTCAAACTTAGATTAGTCTATCCAAAACACGTTTTCCAATCTTCCTCTGTCCATTGTCTGTGTTCTTTTGCCCATCTTAATCTTTTCTTTTTATTGACCAGTCTAAGATATGGCTTTTTCTTTGCATTTCTGCCAACATCCCAGAGCCGCCTCTCCACTGTTGACGTTGAGACTGGTATTTTGCAGGTACTTTTTAATGAAGTTGCCAGTTTTGAACATGTAAGGCTTTTGTTTCTCAAACTAGACATCCTTATCAGTGTTCTCCATAGAAAATTAAGTATCTGGGTGGGGGCAGTGTAATATCTTCTAATTTTATATAATTTTCTGCTATCTAATGCACAAATTAATTGCAAATGATAATGTGTGCAATAAAAAAATTAACATTTTTAATATTAGCAAATTTTTGCTTCATTTTGGCTACATTTTTATTCAGGTGGTAAGTAAATTCAGCTGGGTGGTGACCCCGCTAAGAAGGTCCTGGAGAGAATCTATTTGTCCTCTTGCTCAGTTGTTTGTCCTCTTTTTATTCTGGTCAGAGCCAGTTTGCGCTGTTCTTTGAAGGTAGTAGTACACAGTGTTGTATAAGATCTGCAGTTTCTTGGCAGTTTCTCGCGTGGAATAGCCTTCATTTCTCAGAACAAGAATAGACTGATGAGTTTCAGAAGAAAGTTCTTTGTTTCTGGCCATCTTGAGTCTGTAAACCCACAATGGCTGATTCTCCAGATACTCAACTAGTCTAATGAAGGACAGTTTAATTGCTTCATTTATTAGCACAACAGTTTTCAGCTGTGCTTACATAATTGCAAAAGGTGTTTCTAATGATCAGCTAGCTCTTTTAAATGATAAACTTGGATTAACAAACACAACGTGCCATTGGAACACAGGACAAAAGGTTGCTTATAATGGGCCTCTGTACGTCTATGTAGATATTCCATTTCAGCTACAATAGTCATTTACAACGTTAACTATGTTTACACTGTATTTATGATCAATTTGATGTTATTTTAATGGACATAAAAATTTGCTTTTCTGGAGATTTCTAAGTAACACAAACTTTTGAACACTAGTATGTGTATGTGTGTATATATATACATATATATATATATATATATATAGTCCTTCCAAGTGCTCTGGCTTGTTCCGCCACACATACTTCTCCAGTTCCAGTTTGTTAAAGTAAAACCAAAGCCCTCCTTACCACAGCTCTAGAATATCCTGATCCTGGCCATGGTACCTCCCTGAGCCAACAATGCCACGACAATTGACCCATTTATACCTAGCTCTGCCTCATATAGATTTTTGAAGAATATTTTAAAATCATTGGTAAGTAATTTGTAAGCTTGCATACTATGAAAAGTGTTAGTTTTAATGAGCAGAAAGTAGTATTACAAACAGAAAACTATAATTTTGGAATGGAAAACTGAGCTGATATTAGATATACTTTGAGAAGCTGAGAACAGAGATAAAGGAGTTAACATAAACCTTTAGGTGAACTGCTCAGTACTCTTTATTATTAGTGTTAGCCCTTTTAGTATGGCTTTGCTAAGGAAAGTACACAAAGTCTGAAATAGGGTATGAGAGAGACCACCAAAAGAACTCTCTTCCAATGCTGTGGTTATATTATAATGTGTTACCATCATTTCAGGAAATAGCAGATTTAACCATATGATGGCAAAACTGGTTGTGATTTAACCATATCAGGAAATAGTAGATTGTGATAAAATCATATCAGGCCAATAGCAGATTGTGATTTAACCATATCAGGGCACTAGCAGGTTGTGATTTAACCATATCAGAGCAATATTAGGTTGTGATTTAACCATATCAGAGCAATAGCAGGTTGTGATTTAACAATATCAGGGCAATAGCAGGTTGTGATTTAAGCATGTTAGGGCAATAGCAGGTTGTGATTTAACCATATCAGGGCAATAGCAGGTTGTGATTTAACCATAAATAAAAAGAGAGAAGCGCTCAACCTGAGAACGAACAATAGCATACTAGCTTGTTCTATGGCTTGTTACCACCCAAGAAGCAGCCTCTTTTTGCTCAACATGTGCCTTTCACAGAGAAGAACTGAAGCATATCAGTCTGATCCTGACTTCACAGTACAGTCCAGCCCCGAAATTCCAGGCAATCCCTCTCTGAACGAGAGAAACAGCAAAACCCCAGATGTATGTTCTGGCCTATTGTGGGCCTCGTCAGTGAGGTGCAGCCATATCCCTCTAGGAACACTGAGCAATGGGTCCATGTCTGGATTCCTGCATCACACATAGGGAGACTTCCCTAAGTGTCATAATTTGCACAAATAAAAAGAGAGAAGCGCTCAACCTGAGAACGAACAATAGCATAATAGCTTGTTCTATGGCTAGTTACCACCCAAGAAGCAGCCTCTTTTTGCTCAACATGTGCCTTTAACAGAGAACTTTCCTGAAGCATATCAGTCTGATCCTGACTTCACAGTTCAGTCCAGCCCCAAAATACCAGGCAATCCAACTCTGAATGAGAGAAACAGCAAAACCCCAGATGTACGTTTCAACCTATTGTGGGCCTCGTCAGTGAGGTGCAGCCATATCCCTCTAGGCACACTGAGCAACTGGTCCATGTCTTGATTCCCACATCACACATAGGGAGACTTCCCTAAGTGTCATAATTTGCATAAATAAAAAGAGAGAAGCTCTCAACCTGAGAACGAACAATAACATAATAGCTTATTCTATGGCTAGTTACCACCCAAGAAGCAGCCTCTTTTTGCTCAACATGTGCCTTTCTCAGAGAAGAACTTTCCTGAAGCATATCAGTCTGATCCTGACTTCACAGTACAGTCCAGCCCCAAAATACCAGGCAATCCCTCTCTGAAAGAGAGAAACAGCAAAACCCTAGACGTACGTTTCGGCCTATGGTGGTCCTCGTCAGTGAGGTGCTGCCATATCCCTCTAAGCACACTGAGCAATGGGTCCACGTCTGGATTCCCGCATAACACATAGGGAGACTTCCCTAAGTGTCATAATTTGCATAAATAAAAAGAGAGAAGCGCTCAACCTGAGAACGAACAATAGCATAATAGTTTGTTCTATGGCTAGTTACCACCAAAGAAGCAGCCTCTTTTTGATCAACATGTGCCTTTCACAGAGAAGTACTGGTCTAAAAGAGGCTGCTTCCGGGGGGTAAATCACCATAGAACTAGCTAATGAGCTGCTGTTCGTTCCTGGTAGAGCGCTTCTCTCTTTGTATGTGATTTAACCATATCTGGGCAATAGCAAGTTGTGATTCAAGCATATCAGGGCAATAGCAGATTGTGATTTAAGCATTTCAGAGCAATAGCAGATTGTGATTTAACTATTTCAGAACAATAGCAGGTTGTGATTTAACCATATTAGGGCAATAGCAGGTTGTGATTCAAGCATATCAGGCAGTGGCGTATTTATGTTTTGTGCTGCCCTAGGCACTCAAAATTCTACTGCCCCCTCTCAAAGGTTTTAGGCCTTTTTTCCACTTAATATTTTTTTTGGGTCAGTGTGTAAAATGTTTTTTTTTTTGTTTGTTTCTTCATAACAATTCAAAAGAAAATGGGCTAGCAAAACACTTGCATAAAGGTGGGTTGAATTGCATGCATCTAACACCATTTCTCCCTGAGAGAAGGGAGAGAAAAGAAGGGGAGGGGAAAAAAAGGGAGGGAAAGGAAAGCAGAAAGGGAGGAAGACAGAGAGAGAAGAGAAAAGTGGTGAGGGAAAGAAAGGAGTGAAAGAAGGGAGCAAGGGAGCAAATGACTGTCCCTTAAAACAGAAAATGCTTGATCTATAATCACTGTCTAGTAGTATTTAATTATTTTTGAATTACAACATTGTTGTTTTCTGTCCATGCATTTATGGCTCAATAGAAAATGTATTTTATTTTAGGTAGCGTCTACTCCCAAAATATATGTGTAATTGTTCAAAGACATAGTAAATTATGTCTTTGGAGGTGTCACCCATATTTTGTGAAATGACGCTTATTTTGGAGTTGTCTCAGTTTTAGCTCATTGCTTGGAGTATTCTGTATCAGCAAATAGGAATGCTATTTTAAAGCCAATCCATCTGCCAAATCAGAAGTTTTAGGTTCTGATTGCTACCCAAAATAAAATTGAATAAATATGTTTTCAGACTACAAAGGAAAAAACATTGTAAAACAAAACAAAGTACTTCTAATCGGGTTCCATTGTAAAAAATATTCTTTGATGTGAAATTATTTTAAAGAAAATAAGAATGAAAAAAAAATGATTTTGCTCATGAAAGTTATATCAGCACTTATCTCGGAAAGGATTATCTAGAGGACTATTACTATTAGGATAGAAAGATATTTTAAGCTATATTTTTAATCATAATAATAGTTTTATGCTTTTGTATTGATTTTTTAGTTGTTTTTCTTGGTTACACTTGAAGATGTAGTTCTTTGAAAACACTCATGAAAACTTCTTTGCTATATTTGTATTTTTACCCAATAAAATTTAAAAAAAATATATGTTCAGGTTATATTATGTGTTTAAACAAGGTGGTTTAACTAATTAAAACATTGTTCTTTCTAATCAAGGTGGCAAACCTAATTAAAACATCTTTTTTCTAATTAATTTGAGCGCTACCAAAAAGGAAGTCACAAGCAATACAAATTGAAATTTTTCACAGCAAATTGATTTAAAAGGAGTATTAAACATATATTTGTTTCAAGAGGTAAAACGCGTTGAATCAAAAAATTGGAAACAATCTCAAGAAAACCAATAACAGATGAGTTTTCTGATAGAGTTAAAAAGGAGGCTTGATGGGAAGAAATACAGAAACCAACAAATACAAAAATACCATTAGAAAGCCAGTGAAAATCATGTTTCCAATAGATAGGGATGTCTTGGATTTGAAGTTCAGTGTAAACCCACAATTCTTGTTCTGGATTATAAAATAAGTCAACTAAGACAAGAAACAAGAGTTTAATTTTGGTTATATTGTAACAAATGCAACATTCTCATAAAATTAATAACTTACGGCTAGATTATGAGTTCTGCGTTAGGCTTAAAAAGCAGCGTTAGCCGGTCCTAAGTATTATGAGTCTTGAAGGTACAGGCTCACCGCTCACTTTTTTGGACAGACTTGGAAATACCGCAAATCCACTTACGTAAATTGCGTATCCTCTTTTTTCAATGGGACTTGCTTAGCGCCGGTATTACGAGTCTGCCAAAAAGTGAGCGGTAGACCCTCTCATGTCAAGACTGGTAACACATTCTAAAGTCAGTAGTTAAGAGTTTTACACTACAACGCTGTAGCATAAAACTCTTAACTAAAGTGCTAAAAAGTACACTAACACCCATAAACTACCTATTAACCCCTAAACCGAGGCCTTCCCGCATTGCAAACACTAAAAAAAATGTTTTAACCCCTAATCTGCCAAACCGGACATCGCCACCACTATAATAAATATATTAACCCCTAAACCGCCGCACTCCCGCCTCCCAAACATTAGTTAAATATTATTAACCCCTAATCTGCCTTCCCTAACATCGCCGACACCTACCTACATTTATTAACCCCTAATCTGCTGCCCCCAACGTCGCCGCCACTATACTAAAGTTATTAACCCCAAAATCTAAGTCTAACCCTAACCCTAACCCCCCTAACTTTAAATATAATTAAAACAAATCTAAATAAAAATTACTATCATTAACTAAATTATACCTATTTAAAAATACTTACCTAAAAATTAAACCCTAAGATAGCTACAATATAACTAATAGTTAAATTGTATCTATCTTAGGGTTTATTTTTATTTTACAGGCAAGTTTGTATTTATTTTAACTATGTACAATAGTTATTAAATAGTTATTAACTATTTAATAACTACCTAGCTAAAATAAATACAAATTGACCTGTAAAATAAAACCTAACCTAAGTTACACTAACACCTAACACTACACTATAATTAAATTAATTCCCTAAATTAAATACAATTAAATAATATTAGCTAAAGCACAAACAAAAAAAACACTAAATTACAGAAAATAATAAACAAATTGCAAGATTTTTAAACTAATTATACCTAATCTAATCCCACTAACAAAATAAAAAAGCCCCCCAAAATAAAAAAAGCCCTACCCTACACTAAATTACAAATAGCCCTTAAAAGGGCCTTTTGCGGGGCATTGCCCCAAAGTAATCAGCTTGTTTACCTGTAAAAAAAATTAAACATTAAAACCCACCACCCAGACAACCAACCCTACTCTAAAACCCACCCAATACCCCCTTAAAAAAAACTAACACTAAACCCTTGAAGATCACCTTACCGGGAGAAGTCTTCACCCAACCGGGCCGAAGTCCTTAACGAATCCGGCAGAAGTAGTCCTCCAGACGGGCAGAAGTGGTCCTCCAGACGGGCAGAAGTCTTCATCCAGACAGCATCTTCTATCTTCATCCATCCGGCGCGGAGCGGGTCCATCTTCAAGACATCCGACGGCTAACACTGAATGAAGGTTCCTTTAAATGGCGTCATCCAAGTATGGCGTCCCTTCAATTCCGATTGGCTGATAGAATTCTATCAGCCAATCGGAATTAAGGTAGAAAAAATCCTATTGGCTGATGCAATCAATCCTATTAGCTGATCAAATCAGCCAATAGGATTGAGCTGGCATTCTATTGGCTGGAAAAAATTGTAATCTAGGCCTTATACACTTAATACTTTGTTTTAATGTTTCACATTAAAATCTATTATGCCCACTGGGTCATTGTTTTTTAAGGATATATGGGTCTTTTTTTATATTCAGAAAAAAACTTAAGTGAAACAACTTTAATGTGTCACATTTTCAGCAATAGTGCTTGTATAATCTTGGTATTGGACTAACTGGTTAAAGTAGTTAAAGTGGCTAGATTCAACTTTATCTTTAGCAGCAAATGCAGCAAAGAACGGCACACTAGCAGCAGAGTAGATACTAACAGCCCAAAGTATATAATGCAGATAAAGCAGCAGGCTAATTAGAAGTTAAACAAGAGGATTTGCAGAGTAGTATACTGGGACACGTCCAGAGCCTACACTCGATAATATATTAGTAATCAGTAAAAAATGGTTGCAGTTATCCAAGAGCACAACCAATTAAGGGCTAGATTACAAGTGTTGTGCTAATTTTTATGTTTTTTCTGGCGCTCAAACTTTGCTAGAAGTAATCTTAAAAAACGCAACTTAAAACACACATTAAACCTACAGCGCTAAAGCCAAAATGAGTTCCAATGTTCATTATATAGAAGAAATGTTCTTTTTATTTTTAAATATCAATTTCTATATATATCTTATATTTTTTGGTAATATATATATATATATATATATATATATATATATACCTTTATATCTATATGAATATATACAGTATATATATATATATATATATATATATATATATATACAGATATAAATATATAAAATAAATATTAAAAAAAAAAGGAAATTGTCTCCTAAGTGAAGAACATTGGAATGTTAAATATTAAAAACCCAGTAAAGCACAATATATAAAAAATAAATAAAAATTATTTTTCATGTTTAAAGGTTTTTGAGTGGAAAAGCTCCAAAGTGTGTGTATATATATATATATATATATATATATATATATATATATATATATATACAGGTATACCCCGCTCATACAGCGGTTTAGGGACCCGGAGCCCCGCTGTAAAGTGAAAACCGCCTTAAAGTGAAACAAGGCGGTTTTAGCTTTCTTTTAACTTGCCAGTGTGTTTAAAAACTTGAAAACATGTTTGAACTAACATATATTAGGGGTGCAATAGTGCTAGGTTTAGTTTAACACTAGCACAGCACAGTATTACATTAGTATTCAATAAATACTGTACCTGTAAAATAGTGACAATTACTGTAGTAAAATTTGCCAGACTATAACACTAAGAGACAGATTGCACTATAATGCTGTAAACAGAGTGAACTGCGCATAACAAAATGGTGCCAGTCACTTTTCTCGCAATCTGATAAAGATTACAGCATTGTTTCAAAATCCTTGGAGGTTGAACTTCAATCCACAAATCTTTGTATTAGTGAAGCGCTGTAAAGTGAGGTATGCCTGTATATATAAATATATATACGTGTGTGTGTATATACTGTATATATGTATATACATATATATGTACAGTATATATATATATATATTTATATATATATATAGGTATGTATATACATATTTACACATCTAAACACATAAATACTCATGTATATACATATATCTATACTATAATTGCGTTTGTAATGAGCCCGTCGCCGTCGGCAGTTGTGCACGCATCCTCAAAGGAAAGTTGGCAGTGCGAGGCAGCCAACAGAATGCGAAGCTGCATCCAGGGGGATTCTGAAAATGGCAGGTGGATAGTTCAGGTTTATTAGTGTTAGTTTTTTTTGGGGGGGGGGAGTTTGGTGGGTGGGGGGTTTTACTGTTAGGGGGGACTTTGTTTATTTTTAATGTAAAAGAGCTGATTTCTTTAGGGCAATGCCCTACAAAAAGCCCTTTTAAGGGCTATTGGTAGTTTATTCTTAAATTAGGGGGTGTTATTTTGGGAGGGGTTTTTTATTTTCATAGGGATTAGGTTTCATTTTTTAATTTTGGATAGTGCTGTTTATTTTTTTTTATGTATTTTTACTTTTTTATTTTTTGTAGCTTTGGAGGTTACATTTTTCACACATAGACTGCCCTCTAGGCAGGCTTATTAACTAATATATATATATATATATATATATATATATATATATATATATATATATATATATATATATATATATATATATATATATAATACCAGTCAAATACCTTGTCATATACCATATTCCTTTTAACCTTTATATAACATTTTTATTAATATTAATATAAAATGTTTTATCAGAAGGTGTATAAATGAGTGTAATACTTTATTTTAATGTATTTATGTTGTATTTGATGAACATTTTTTTTAACCTTACACTTTGGGGCCTAATTATCAACATCGCTGAATGTCGACAGCATACGCTGTCTGCATTTAACATTGCACAAGAATTTCTAGTAAACTGCTTGTGCAATGCTACCCGCTGCAGGGGGTGTCAATCAACTCGATCGTATAGGATCGGGCGGATTGATGTCTGCAGCCTTAAGACCGCTGCTTCATAACTGCTGTTTACAGGGGCATCAAGGGTCGTTTGGCCCTTGATAAATCGGCCCTCTAGCCCAAAGTAAGCAGAGTAATACACAGGTATTTAGACAACAAACAGACAGATAGAAATTTCCATCATGAACAATCCAGTAATCAGCAAAGTCATACAACAGAAATGCAGCAAAAGGTTAATTGTAGTTCTCAGAAAGCACAAACTAGTAGATTTGCTTGCTTGCTAACTCCGTTAGATGTAAGCTTTTTGCACACCTCGGATAACACTCATATTACAAGTTGAAAGTAAAATGTTTTCACTTGTGGTTACCCCAACACGCGCAATAAGCCGAAGTTGGAATATACTGACAATGTTAACTTGTTCCCCCATAGAAGTGAATGGAGCAAGAAAAATGTATTTATGGGTTTATATAACTATATGTGTCTGTAAATACATATGCACATCTTAATAATCTCTGGTTTCTATTGGCAATCATTGCTTCATAATGACCTTTGTTTTGACCTTTGTCCAGTCATCTGGACAACTGTTTGTCTTGGCAATAGGAAAACAATGGCTGACTGCTGTAAAATACATTTAAATAGCTTTAAGATATATGGCTTATTGTCTAAAACTACTTGTTGTAACCTTTAGTTTTATAGATAATAGACACAAAAATATCAATTATGCACAATATGTGGAAGTATGATATACAATTAGAATTTTTCCAATAGAGAGGAAATGGAAAGGCATGATGGTCCAGTATTTTCTTGAAATCAATACCACTTTTACAATAATACATAATAACTAGTGTTTTCTGTGATGTCCAATTTTGATGACTCCTACCTTATTTTGACTACAGATTTTTGGACCTGTGATCCCCTGTGATGTTTGCTGACTGCTCAAACTCTAGATTGTAATGATACTTTGAATTCAGCCAGTAGTTCCATCCTCCTGTTTTCTAACAAGGTAAAATATGTTTCCTTACCAAGGAAAGCATAATAGGAACTATATAATACCTCCCTCCCCTTTATTTCCATTGTTGTAGAAGATGATGAATTTAAACATAATCCATGTAAACATAGATCTTCTCCTTTTTAACTGAGGGGATAATTGTCTCTCCAGGTTAAATGGGGGGGGGGGGGGCAGGGTTTTGTTAGAATCCCCACTCCCTCAACCAAATCTATTTGCACTTTACTTTTTACAGTTTGTTGTTGTAATTTGCCATTTTACCGGTGTCCCCTGCATCTTAAAGGGGCATGCAACCCCATGTTTTGATGTCCCTCTGTGTGGTACAGGGGCCAAGATATAGGCCCTAGAAAATGTGCCTTCCACCCACTGGCTTAACATTGCCCAGTGGCCTTTCATTCCATGTAACTTCATCAGGCAGAGTGGGGTGTCATCGCAGAAGATTGCTGGACTGAATGGATAGAAAGAAGGGATTTCACAGTGAAAAGTAGTGGAAGAGTAAGCTCTCAGGAAAATTATACATTGTGGTCACATTTTATACTGTAAGTATTCAGAAAAGATCAATACATTGTTATATGCATTTAAAGAGCTAATTATAAATGTGTGATCTCTGTCCACTATGGCCACCATTCAGGAAGCTGTTTGTTCAACTTTGGAGTGTCATACTGCTTCTTAACATGGACAACCCAAACTCATTATGTGAGAGCAGGGACCGTTGTTGCCTAAGTGATTGTTCAAGCAATCTTAAATTCTGGTAGATGCTTCTGCTCATGAGACCCTTAAGGCATGCGGACAGCTTCTATTTGTGAGAAACATGTCTACATAAAGAATGATAAATGGGGGACTACCAGTCAATAAGTACATAGTATAACACTAAAAGGACCAGTAGGAATTGCTTCCAGTCTTGACAAAGGCTAATTGGGCTGTGATAACAGATAAGCAGTGCTGTAATTTAGGTCATGATGTTTCTGAAAGCTGTTGCACAGTACTTTAATAAAAATGACACAGGAGGATATTTTTGGCTGTCACATCAATACGTATGTCATAGCAGCAAATATCTAGGCCAAAACAGAGATACAATATTCATACAAACAATGTAGTTTTCTATTACTTTAGATTTATTTTTTGGATTGGACTCAAGATTAAGAAGTCAGAATTGATGGGAGTCAAGCAATTATTGCTTCATACTGATCTTATTTATTGTAGAGTCCAGTAAGCTGGACAGCTGTTTGTCTTGGCTATAGAAAAACAACCTTGGCTGATTGCTGTAAAATACATTTAAGTAGCTAAGATAAATGGTGTGTTTCCAAAAAGCTATTTGCTGCTGTAATATCTAGTTTTACAGTTAATCCACACAGAACCATCATATATGCAAAATATGTGTCATTTACATTGAATTTCTCATACAAATAGGAAATGGCAAGGCTTGTTTGATATCAATGACATTTTGACTTTGATACATAATAACTAGTGCTTGCTGAACAATTAAATCCCACATTAAACGTTTTGTAAAAAAAGGGGACTATGAATTCTAGTTTGAAAATAGATAATAACCCCATCACCATTTCACTCTAATTTAATTAACAACTGCTGGCATCATATTGATCCTTCTTAAACTTTCTACCCCAAAGTTTCTATCTCAATGTATGTAGTTGCTTGTACAGGGCCGGATTGGCCAACCAGGATACCAGGAGATTTCCCGGTGGGCTGCAGCATCTGGGGCTGGAAAGCTACAATTTAAAGGGGTGATTAATGGATACAATTGGGCTGCAGGGTTGCTATATAACATTTATCTGACATTTTTATTTAATACAAGGAATATAATTTAATTCTGAAAAAAAATACTGGGGTAGAAGTGTCCCAGTAATCCCCTTTGAGTAAAATGGTGCATGTGCATTCTACCAACTCAACTGAAAATAGGGCTGGTCTTCATATTTGTCCAGAGCTGCTTTTTATTCCCTGTCCAGCCCAATGCCTGTGCTTATGTTTTGTGCTTGATTGTTCATGTGGATATCTATGGGTACCTGTGTGTTTGCATGTGCATGTTTATGGGTACCTGTGTGTGTCTTTGCATGTGTGGTGTCTGTAGATTCTTCTATCGGTGCTTCATTTAAAACTAAATGACAGTGAGACATAAAATGTTGCACTTTAGAATTCGGGTGGAGCACATTTTTAAATTTTGCATTGTGATCCAAATTCTCTAGAAGCCCTGCTTTTAGCTTTCTATTTTTTCTGTATAAATGCATTACTTATCTTTTATTTTTTCCATCATATTTTTTTGCTTATGAACCATATCTCAGTGTGCTTTACCTTTCTACGATATCGTGTTCATGCTACACCACTTACACGATCAAAAACAATCAGGCAAAATAAATAAAGTTATTTATTGCAGGACCGTACTAAGATTAGCATGCAATCTTGTATTACAAGTTCAGGGTAAAACTAAATAACCAGAAAACGTTTAGCATGGCTGACATATAAGTGTAATATATATGAGTGTAATACTTTATTTTAATCTCTTTTGTGTATATATATATATATATATATGTATATATATATATATATATATATATATATTGTAATTTTCCTTGTTTGGGCCTTGCACCCAGGCCTGACTGGGGTTAACTGCCTGTGGCTGTGGTAACAGTGCAGCTTCCTGAGAGTGCTGGTTTGCACCCAGGGCTGTGCATGTTGCAGGGTCATAGGATGTGTACCCGGTCCAGCCTGAGAGTGCTGACCCCACCCATGTTTTGTATATATATATATATATATATATATAATATAAGTTAAAGGACCAGTCAACACTGTAGATTTGCATAATTAATTAACAAATGCATGATAAGAAGACAATGCAATAGCACTTAGTCTGAACTTCAAATGAGTAGTAGAATTTTGTTAAATAAATTGCAAAGTTATGTCTATTTCCACTCCCCCTGTATCATGTGACAGCCATCATCCAATCACAAATGCATATACGTATATGCCTTGAATTCTTGCACATGCTCAGTAGGAGTTGGTGACTCAAAAAGTGTAAATATAAAAAGACTGCACATTTTGTTAATGGAAGTAAATTGGAAAGTTGCTTAAAATTGCCTGCTCTATCTGAATCATGAAGTTTAATGTTGACTTGAGTGTCCCTTTAATTATTGAAATAAATGTATGAAAGTGTCATAAAGGATTATGGTATATGACAAGATCTCTGACAGGGAAGTGCTCAAAGGAATATACACCTCAAACACCTTAATATATACCATATTCCTTTAAAACAAAGTGGAAAAAAAATATATTTATATATATATACGTAAAGTGTCCTGTCATTGTCTCTCCCATCATATAGTCATTTAGTTATTTCCAGTCTCAGCAACATGATGCCAGCCCTTACTGATTTCTTAAACTTTGGATTCTTCTCCCATAACACTTAAATCACTAAGGGCTAGATTATAGTTGGAACGTAAAATAGCGTTTACGCAAAGCCAAAAATTGCGCTGTTAAGAGTTTGCTATTGCGAACCTTGCACATTGGGGCCCATTTATTAAGCTCCGGATGGAGCTTGAGGTTATGGACCGCTGCTCCATAACCGGTCCGCCTGCTCTGAACAGTCAGACAGACATCGCCGCAATTCAACCCGATCAAGTACGATCGGGTTGATTGACACCCCCTGCTGGTGGCTGATTGGCCGCAAATCTGCAGTGGGCGGCATTGCACCAGCAACTCACAAGAGCCTCTGGTGCAATGGTGAATACAGAGAGCGTATTGCTTCCCGCATTCAGCGAGGTCTGTCGGACCTGATCCGCACTGTTGGATCAGGTCCGACAAACCTTTGTTAAATAGGCCCCATGGTGTTTTGGATTGGGATTACAAGTTGAAAGTAGAAACATCGCTTTCTCGCAACATTTTTGGTTTAGCATATATTATCGTGAGAGGATTTTCTACAATATCGTGTTCACACTACACCACTTACACGCTCAAATGCCTGCTTGGGCTGTGACATCATTAATTGAGGGGGTATGAACATGTTTTTTTCAATTAAAACAGACTAATTAATTAAAGTTGTGACACCCATTAATGTGTTTGAAGACCACTTAGAACAACTGCATATTAACACATTTACCATGTGCATATGCATATACAAAATTTAATTATATGGTCAGCACAAGAAAGGACAATGGTCACTTTAATTTGATTTACATCAAAGTACAGTTTACAATGATCGCTGAAATGAGCTAGGGTTGACACACCGGCCATGTTTTTATAGATACTTATAGCTTATACCTGCTGCAGGGTGTGCAGAGGGGAACAGGAATAGTGATCATCAGCCTCAATATAAACGTGTACTTTCCTGGGGCGCTATGCAGGTTCCCATATGCACACGCTGAAACATTGGTAATTCAGAACACTGCTACTGAAACAAGTACACTGAGCAAACATCATGTTGGAGACTACTAGATAAATGTGTGTGCACATTATGATGCTAAACATGGCGGAGGCATTATGCAGTTTGCAAACAAACAACTGTTTATACAGAAATTACGTTGGCGATACTTTAGAATAATTTTATTACATTTCATTATATTACAAAATTAACATAAATAAAATGCGTAAATAGCTTCATACACACATGAAAAAAATATTACAACACATTTATAGAGATTGCTTTTGAGTGCATGAACAACATGTTCCAAACATATTCACATTGCACACACAAATACTTTATATAGTTTATAAAAATATTTTATTCAAATTACAAGATAGAGCCAAATATTTTTCTTTTATTAAGAAATAGATATACACTGCAGCTGCTTTAAAAAAAAAACTACACATAAAGGATGTACACTACACTGTTCCTTAAATTGTTGTCATTAAAATTATCTCATTATGATAAATATATAAAGACACAGATGTATTATCATTTGGAACATTTATTTAAATATTTGTAGCACTGGCATATTTTATTTAATACTCCAGAAAATATAGGAGTACAAAATGAGTCTTGTGAGTTCCATCACCACCAAAACCAAGGCACAAATGCTGTGTCCATTCAGTTCTGCAATAACTCATACTTACTCCCTTAGGCCTTACAATTAACATCAACTAGGCGTCTGCTAGATTCATTGAATGTAAGGGCATCTCAAGACAGTTCCAATAATTCTAGTGATGATGATTTAATTAAGCTAATTTTCCCCTGATTTTTGATGCATTTGGTAATTGTCTAGTTCTTATTTTGTGGTTTAATAATCCATAAGCGACATTTATATGGAGTCTCTTATTGTCTTCACTAATAAAGTTTATGGTCATTCTATAGGTATCTGACTTATACATAATGTAATACAATTCATTTGACATTCTAACTGAGCCACACTTTTCAACAATCAATTTTTTTAACAAAACACGAAGCGTCAATCAACGAGTTTCATTTGGGGCAGATGTTAAAGGATTGGTGCAGAGCACTGCCGATTTTCTGGTGTCCACCCCAAGTGAAACTCGTGGATTGACACTTCGCCACTCTTGAATTCTCCAGAAGGAGGAAACAGAGAGAGTGGAAATGAGGGAATTTCAGCTTCTATTGTATCTTGGCAATACCGGACAATAAATCAAAATTATATTGCACGAGAGTGGTGCTCCGTTAATAGATACATACCCTAACTTATTTCTAAATGCATGTCCTTGCAAAACAACTATGCATGAGGTTATTTGTTAACCCTTTCAAAAAAAGTCAGAACTACAATGTATAAGAAGAAATATTATTTGCAAACATCATAAATTTATCATTTCATATAATCCTTCAGATTGAACTTTTTTGATAAATTTTACAAATTGATCACATATCTTCACCCTGCAGAGAAGTGGATGCTGGTATAACCTCATAGCTATCACTTTAATTTATGTTTTGTAATTATTATTACTGCAGACACCACCACTATTACTATTATCATCATTATTAATAATAATAATAACAACAGAGTGGGTTTGATTTAAATAAAATCGATTTAAATTACTATTTAAATCACTAGTCAGTAAGACTCAATTTAAATCATGGTTTTCTTTAAATTTTTAGAATATCAACTTTTCAGATTATTTTCCAGTTATATCAGAAAATTACTGATTTAGTTATATACCAATAAAAATACATAGATAATTATGAAATTATTGGGGGGTGGACTAGCTCCAGTTTAATACGTTAATCCTTACCTTAATAATAGCAATTTAAATAATTTTGTTAAACTAAAACACTAACATTATAGGTTTCACTTTCATTTTCACTGCTTGTCCCTCCCTCCTCACACTTAGCTCCTTGTGCAAATTCCACTCCAGACAATCATTGTGCGTCTTGAAACTTAGTAAGGGGTTGATTCTGAGTACATGGAATTGCAGGGGAACAAAGTAATAAAATAGAAAGTAAAGTCAAAATTAATCTTTTGTGATTAAGAATAAGATTGAACATAACATTTTAAACAACTTTCCAATGTACTCCTATTATCTAATTTGCTTCATTCTCTTGGTATCCTTTGTTAAACAGCATGCCTAGGCAGGCTCAGGAGCAGCAATGCACTACTGGGAACTAGCTGCTGGTTGGTGGCTGCACATACAGTACATGCCTCTTCTCATTGGCTCACCCTATGGCCTCTATTTAACAAGCTGTCTACTTTCCTGCATTCGCCGGCCCCAATACTCTCGCCTAACATCGCCTAGCATCGCCGCCGCGGACCTGAATACGTTTGCCAAATTTATCAAGAAAGCTGTTAAAAATCCGCGAACCAAGTACGGTGCTATGAGCAGCGGACTGTTGTCAACTAACAGTCATCAATCTTGCTGCTCATCGGCTTCTTCGCAGATTTCTTGCTACCCTGTCACTAAGCACCCACACTATACTATACTGTTATACCCCCTAAACCGCCGCTCCCGGAGCCCCCCGCAACTAAATAAACTTATTAACCCCTAAACCGCCACTCCCGGACCCCGCTGCAACTATAATAAATATGTTAACCCCTAAACCGCCGCTCCCGGACCCCGCCGCCACCTACATTATACCTATTTATAAATGAAACTGAACAATGTCCTTACGTTTGCATCAAAGTGTCTTGCAAGTAATAAGGGGTTAATAAGTATATTGGAGAGTCTCTTGTGTGTCGAGAAATGATGTATGCTAGAGGTTGTACAAATATTTTCTCATGTGTACAAATAAGTATTTTCAGTAGCAGCTGTACACCTTGTATATCACTCCCGACCTTGTTATATAGTGTTAGAATGTCCCATAAGGTGTATACAGATTGAGACAATATGTAACAAAGTATAGAAATCCAATATATTGAAGGCAAAAAAAAAAACCATTCACTCACCCATCTTCTTATAGTGCAGGGGCTGAGTAATACTTCCTTGGTAGGTGCCGGCTTGGAAAAACTTTGTAGATCACAAGCAGGGAATGAGCCCTCCGGGTGTGCAAATCCCTGATAGTATTCAAAAAAGGGGGGGAATGTTTTGCCTGGTGCTGGAGGCGGAAAGTGCCAGGACAAACCGCCAAACAGATTTGCAGATAAAGAGCTTCCACAGCGGTGGAAATATACAGCATTAAATGGACAGAGTAAAGTAGAAGTTAAAATATAAACTTTATTAGGTATGCATTAAGAGACCTGTGAATGATCACAGAGAATCAGCTAATATTACAGCATAGAAAGAGTCAGCCTAGTAGCCCAACATTACACACTCCACTCCAACATGTTTCATGCTGCAACAGCACTTCGTCAGGGATAGTAAGGGGTTAACTGCTCAACCGTTATACACATTTTTTGTCCAATCAGATGTGAACACAAAATTTAAAAACCAATCGTAATACCTCAGAAGAGGCTGTCATATTGACTACTCCAGTCAATTGGTTGGTTCGCATTTGTCTGATTTTACTTATGTTGTGTGCAACAGGTGAGCTGGATAAAAACACAATTATTTGTAAAAAGACACCAAGTAAAACATTGGGATACTTAGCTACAGATACTTATTATAAATGGATGAAATAGTTCTAACAAAGAGTACAGTTATGCCGGAAAAAATTGTTTAAATAAAATGTATGTTATACACCTGCCATTTCTGCCTATTTTCTGTATATCAATGTTTCCAATAATAATATATCAAAAGGCCTTTTTATGTTTATATCAAAAACATTTACATCGTAACTAAGTTAATTATAGGACATGTTTTCATGCTTTTAGGGTACGCTAGCTAAATTATTCAGTATAAAAAATTGTATCAACATTTAAAGTCCGATAGCGTACCCCCGTTATGCATTACTATTCCGAAAATAGAAATTCACAATCCGGAACATACTGTTTTAAAATCTCTCTCATAAATTGAGATATGACCTGTTGGCAATCTGCAAGGCCAAAGACAACAATTTGTGCGAATGTATTTGGAATGTCATTGTGCTGAATGCAATGTCCTGCTGATTCTGACCAGGTAGGGACAATATTGTTAAAGTCCAAAGCCCATGCTTTAAGTGAAAGTGTTTAAGAATGACATAATGCTAAATAAAGAATAAAAATATCCTGCTAATTCTGACCAGATAGGGCCGATGTTATTAACAGAAGGAATTTGACTAAACAACCTGAAAACTATATGGGCCTTAATTCAACGTGCACCTTCATTAGACCGTGCAACTTGTTTTACATGTAAATAAAGATAAAGAATAAAAATGGAGAATAAAAATAGTAATACTAAATATATACAATGCACCATGCGGCATAGTTTGTATATAAAAAAAAATAAAAATGGACAATAAATGGAACACGGTATGTCATGTGAAGCTTAAACTAAATAAATAAATAAATGGAATTCATATAATTGCTTTTCGGAAAGAAAGTGTGATTATATAAATTGGAATGTATATATATAACCAAAAATATAAGAAAGTGGTGATAGTGAAAGTGACTCAACTAAACCTGATAACCCAAACATACTTGTGTGAGACCAAGGCTAAATGTAAAAGGCAATGAGTGTGGGTGAAGTGTAAGAAGTGTATTCTGAATAGATGTGAATAAATAGTGTGTTAAATTTCATGCTGTGAAAACCGTAAATCAAAATAGGTATCGGTATGTAGTAACATTTGAATACTATATTAAGACATTAGTATTACACAGCATAGAGTGTGTGAGTGGTGTAAATAACCAGTGTTGGCGTGAAGTGTAAAGGTATGTAAATAAGTTGTGTAGTGAGAAATTAATAAATATTACTGCTAGTGAGTGAAAATGTTAATAAAACATGTATAAATAATGTGATATATTTCATAAACATCTCTATCCAATAAACAGTTTTATATCAGATGTCTCGTTTATACCCATTGGTGCTCCAGTTTGTAATGTGAATATCCAAAAAGCCTCTTGCTTATTTAATTTATCAAATCTGTTTCCACCTGTATTCAGTTTGGGAATATGGTCAATGGCTTTGAATGAAAAATATTTAGAAGGTTTTTCACAGTGTGACCTAAAGTGTTTAGCTACAGGAGTCTTTGGTTCTTTTTCAGTTAAAGAAAGCAAATATTCCCTCATTCTATCTTTGAGCATGCGGGAAGTACGTCCTGTGTATTGCTTTTTACAAAATTTACAAGTAATAAGGTACACTATGAAAATTGAATTACAGGTTAGATTATATTTAATTTTGTATGTCTCACCAGTATGGCTAGAAACAAAAGAGGGCCCTACTTCTGCAAATTCACATGACTTACATGGATTTGTCCCACATTTAAAGAACCCTAATCTTGGTTCTAACCATGTTCTCTGTGTGTTGTTTATTTTTTTTGTCAAAATCTCTCTTAAAATTGTTTCCAATATTCCTAGCTTTCCTAGACACAAATTTTATATTGTTAATGACACCAGGATCTAAAAGCTTGTCTTTCTCAAGTATTGCTAAATTTTTCTTAATAATTGTACAAATTTCTTGAAACTGTTTACTGTATTTTGTGGAAAAAACTACTGTTGATCCTGTGAATTGATTAGTTTGCGGTTTAGGCTTAATTGCCAGAAGATTATTTCTATCCATTAGAAGGACCTCATCAGATATTTTGTTTAATGTACAGTATTCTTTTTGTATCCTCTAGCGGTGAGTCTAGATGTAAGCTCTTCAGCTTGTTGTGTGTACTGCTGTGTATCAGTGCAGTTTCTGCGGAGGCGCATGTATTGGCCCTTAGGGATACCACGTTTTAGATGTTCTGGATGATGTGAGTTAGCTCTAAGGATAGTGTTTCCTGCTGTCGGTTTCCGATAGGTCACTGTCTCTATTTTGTTATTTGAGACTTTTAATAACACATCCAAAAAAGCTAACTCAATTCTTGAACTATCATGTGTAAATTTTAAGTTCATATCATTGTCATTTATATATTCGAGAAAAGATTGCAATGGTATATCTGTCCCTTTCCAGATTACCAACAGGTCATCTATGTACCTAAAATATGCTTTTATACACAATCTAAATGGATTTTCATTGGTGTATATTTTTATTAACTCAAAATAACTTAAGTACAAATTTGCATAGGAGGGGGCAAATTTTGCCCCCATCGCTGTGCCGCACTTTTGTAAATAATATTGTCCTAAAAATAATAAATAATTATGAGTTAACAGGTAACCAACAGTTTCAATAAGAAACTCGATGTATTCATTGTCATAATTGGTGTATCTCCTCAACATTTGATAGAGTGCAAACAATCCTTGATTGTGAGGAATGCAAGAATATAGAGAAGATACATCAATAGAGACAAGCATACAGTCCTCATCTAAACTTATCTTTTCCAACATATTCAATAAATGCTTTGTATCCCTGACATGTCCAGGGGTAGAAGTGACAATGGGTTGTAAGTGTTCATCCACAAAAGCTCCTAGCCTCTCCCCCAGAGTGCCAATGCCGGAGACAATGGGCCTGCCTGGGGGGGATGTCAGGTGCTTATGTATCTTAGGTATATGCTGGAAAGTAGAAACCTGTGGATGAGTAACTGTCAGTTTCTCTGCAGTGGCAGTTGTGATAAATCCTCTATGTACTGACTGATCTAAGAAATTTGCAAGATCCTGTTGAAATTTTTGAGTAGGGTTAAAACTAAGTTTAAAGTAAGTTTGTACATCTTCTAGTTGTTTTAAAGCTTCCTTGATATAATTATCTTTACTTTGTACAACTACAGCACCACCCTTGTCAGAGTTAGTTATCACTAGATTATCATTGTTCTTAAGTTTATTAAGAGCAATTCTTTCCAGTTTAGTCAGATTGTAACCTTTAATTATATTAGCTTTCTTATTTTTATTTACATTTTGATGTAGTTCAATTAGTTCTTTCTCAACTATAGTATGGAAAGCCTCTATTAGATCACCTCTCATTTGTATAGGGTAAATTTTTTTTCATTTTTGGATTTTATCCTAATAGTTGGAATAATGTGAGAGCTAGTATCATATCTAATACTTTCACTGTTGAGACTTGTTAAATCAATGAGACTACACTGTTCTTCAAAATCTGACACATTGCTACATGTCACAGACTCAGTTCCATAATTCTTATCGTCAAGAGCATTACATTCCAAATTTGTGTCTGAACTGAAGTGTCTTTTTAAAGTAAGGTTCCGCATGAACCTGTTTACATCTAGCAATGTATCAAATAACGAAAAATCAGTTGTTGGGGCAAATGATAAACCTTTGGATAACACCTTTATATCTAGTGGTGACAAGTGTGTATTAGATAAATTCACTACATTGATCTCATTTTTGTCATTTTCATTTTGTGCAATATTGTATGACAGTCCCTCTGGCACAGATGAAGAGTCATTATTTCTGGAATATGACATTCCCTTTGGTACAGATGGACAGTCATTATTTCTGGAGGTCCCTAATCCTTTTGTGTCATGCCACCTCTTCTTCGACTGGGATATCTTGCTGGGTGCTCTTTTGTATCCTCCCCGTTTTTTGGCTGTCTCCTTTGGCTTACTTCCTTCATCTTGTTTGAGGTACTTGCCATGCTTGTTTCTGCAACCACAATTGGACTACTGCCATCTTTTGGACGGACACTTCTGTCACTTGAACCCCCTGCTTTAGGGGTTGATGCTTTTGGACTATCAGTTGAGGATGTTTCAAAGCTTGAAAAAGTGACTTTTTTGCTGACTTGGCCCTTTTGATTATTACTTTGTTGACCTCTTCTATTATTAGATCTGTTGGAATTTCTTTGTATGGAAGTCCAATTGTAAACCACATCAAGGTCATAGTCCTTGCAGTCACAATGGTATTTTTTCGCTTTTCGATCTGATAAATCATCATTGAGCTTCTTCATTGTTTCTGCTAGCTGTTCAGTGTAGCTTTCATATCTAGGCTAAACACTTTAGGTCACACTGTGAAAAACCTTCTAAATATTTTTCATTCAAAGCCATTGACCATATTCCCAAACTGAATACAGGTGGAAACAGATTTGATAAATTAAATAAGCAAGAGGCTTTTTGGATATTCACATTACAAACTGGAGCACCAATGGGTATAAACGAGACATCTGATATAAAACTGTTTATTGGATAGAGATGTTTATGAAATATATCACATTATTTATACATGTTTTATTAACATTTTCACTCACTAGCAGTAATATTTATTAATTTCTCACCACACAACTTATTTACACACCTTTACACTTCACGCCAACACTGGTTATTTACACCACTCACACACTCTATGCTGTGTAATACTAATGTCTTAATATAGTATTCAAATGTTATTACATACCGATACCTATTTTGATTTACGGTTTTCACAGCATGAAATTTAACACACTATTTATTCACATCTATTCAGAATACACTTCTTACACTTCACCCACACTCATTGCCTTTTACATTTAGCCTTGGTCTCACACAAGTATGTTTGGGTTATCAGGTTTAGTTCAGTCACTTTCACTATCACCACTTTCTTATATTTTTGGTTATATATATACATTCCAATTTATATAATCACACTTTCTTTCTGAAAAGCAATTATATGAATTCCATTTATTTATTTATTTAGTTTAAGCTTCACATGACATACCGTGTTCCATTTATTGTCCATTTTTATTTTTTTATATACGAACTATGCCGCATGGTGCATTGTATATATTTAGTATTACTATTTTTATTCTCCATTTTTATTCTTTATCTTTATTTACATGTAAAACAAGTTGCACGGTCTAATGAAGGTGCATGTTGAATTAAGGCCCATATAGTTTTCAGGTTGTTTAGTCAAATTCCTTCTGTTAATAACATCGGCCCTATCTGGTCAGAATTAGCAGGATATTTTTATTCTTTATTTAGAATTATGTCATTCTTAAACACTTTCACTTAAAGCATGGGCTTTGGACTTGCAGATCATAAACAGGTTATATTTAACAATATTGTCCCTACCTGGTCAGAATCAGCAGGACATTGCATTCAGCACAATGACATTCCAAATACATTCGCACAAATTGTTGTCTTTGGCCTTGCAGATTGCCAACAGGTCATATCTCAATTTATGAGAGAGATTTTAAAACAGTATGTTCCGGATTGTGAATTTCTATTTTCGGAATAGTAATGCATAACGGGGGTACGCTATCGGACTTTAAATGTTGATACAATTTTTTATACTGAATAATTTAGCTAGCGTACCCTAAAAGCATGAAAACATGTCCTATAATTAACTTAGTTACGATGTAAATGTTTTTGATATAAACATAGAAAGGCCTTTTGATATATTATTATTGGAAACATTGATATACAGAAAATAGGCAGAAATGGCAGGTGTATAACATACATTTTATTTAAACAATTTTTTCCGGTATAACTGTACTCTTTGTTAGAACTATTTCATCCATTTATAATAAGTATCTGTAGCTAAGTATCCCAATGTTTTACTTGGTGTCTTTTTACAAATGATTGTGTTTTTATCCAGCTCACCTGTTGCACACAACATAAGTAAAATCAGACAAATGCGAACCAACCAATTGACTGGAGTAGTCAATATGACAGCCTCTTCTGAGGTATTACGATTGGTTTTGAAATTTTGTGTTCGCATCTGATTGGACAAAAAATGTGTATAACAGTTGAGCAGTTAACCCCTTACTATCCCTGACGAAGTGCTGTTGCAGCACGAAACATGTTGGAGTGGAGTGTGTAATGTTGGGCTACTAGGCTGACTTTTTCTATGCTGTGATATTAGCTGATTCTCTGTGATCATTCACAGGTCTCTTAATGCATACCTAATAAAGTTTATATTTTAACTTCTACTTTACTCGGTCCATTTAATGCTGGATATTTCCACCGCTGTGGAAGCTCTTTATCTGCAAATCTGTTTGGCGGTTTGTCCTGGCACTTTCCGCCTCCAGCACCAGGTAAAACATTCCCCCCTTTTTTTGAATAATATCAGGGATTTGCACACCCGGAGGGCTCATTCCCTGCTTGTGATCTACAAAGTTTTTCCAAGCCGGCACCTACCAAGGAAGTATTACTCAGCCCCTGCACTATAAGAAAATGGGTGAGTGAATGTTTTTTTTTGCCTTCAATATATTGGATTTCTATACTTTGTTACATATTGTCTCAATCTGTATACACCTTATGGGACATTCTAACACTATATAACAAGGTCGGGAGTGATATACAAGGTGTACAGCTGCTACTGAAAATACTTATTTGTACACATGAAAAAATATTTGTACAACCTCTAGCATACATCATTTCTCGACTCTCCAATATACTTATTAACCCCTTATTACTTGCAAGACACTTTGATGCAAGCGTAAGGACATTGTTCAGTTTCATTTATAAATTTGAATCTGCTTGCCTATCTGAACAAATGGATACCGAGAATATCACAGCTAGAAAAGCAAAACTTCAATCTTTGATTAGAAGTCAGCCTACTACAGATTTTAAAGAACTAGATCTTCCAAGTTTATTTTCCAGGAGAGAGCAGTTGGAAATAAAAGAACTAAAACTGTGGTGGGAAATTGAATTCTTACAGATTTATATTGAAGAGAGCAAGATCCCAAGAGGCCTCAGGATGAAAAAATATCCAACCTATGCAACACAGAAAAAGGTTTCATGACAGAATGGAACAACACTCTACACCCTACTCAAAAATTTCAACAGGATCTTGCAAATTTCTTAGAACAGTCAGTACATAGAGGATTTATCACAACTGCCACTGCAGAGAAACTGACAGTTACTCATCCACAGGTTTCTACTTTCAAGCATATACCTAAGATACATAAGCACCTGACATCCCCCCCAGGCAGGCCCATTGTCTCCGGCATTGGCACTCTGGGGGAGAGGCTAGGAGCTTTTGTGGATGAACACTTACAACCCATTGTCACTTCTACCCCTGGACATGTCAGGGATACAAAGCATTTATTGAATATGTTGGAAAAGATAAGTTTAGATGAGGACTGTATGCTTGTCTCTATTGATGTATCTTCTCTATATTCTTGCATTCCTCACAATCAAGGATTGTTTGCACTCTATCAAATGTTGAGGAGATACACCAATTATGACAATGAATACATCGAGTTTCTTATTGAAACTGTTGGTTACCTGTTAACTCATAATTATTTATTATTTTTAGGACAATATTATTTACAAAAGTGCGGCACAGCGATGGGGGCAAAATTTGCCCCCTCCTATGCAAATTTGTACTTAAGTTATTTTGAGTTAATAAAAATATACACCAATGAAAATCCATTTAGATTGTGTATAAAAGCATATTTTAGGTACATAGATGACCTGTTGGTAATTTGGAAAGGGACAGATATACCATTGCAATCTTTTCTCGAATATATAAATGACAATGATATGAACTTGAAATTTACACATGATAGTTCAAGAATTGAGTTAGCTTTTTTGGATGTGTTATTAAAAGACTCAAATAACAAAATAGAGACAGTGACCTATCGGAAACCGACAGCAGGAAACACTATCCTTAGAGCTAACTCACATCATCCAGAACATCTAAAACGTGGTATCCCTAAGGGCCAATACATGCGCCTCCGCAGAAACTGCACTGATACACAGCAGTACACACAACAAGCTGAAGAGCTTACATCTAGACTCACCGCTAGAGGATACAAAAAGAATACATTAAACAAAATATCTGATGAGGTCCTTCTAATGGATAGAAATAATCTTCTGGCAATTAAGCCTAAACCGCAAACTAATCAATTCACAGGATCAACAGTATTTTTTTCCACAAAATACAGTAAACAGTTTCAAGAAATTTGTACAATTATTAAGAAAAATTTAGCAATACTTGAGAAAGACAAGCTTTTAGATCCTGGTGTCATTAACAATATAAAATTTGTGTCTAGGAAAGATAGGAATATTGGAAACAATTTTAAGAGAGATTTTGACAAAAAAATAAACAACACACAGAGAACATGGTTAGAACCAAGATTAGGGTTCTTTAAATGTGGGACAAATCCATGTAAGTCATGTGAATTTGCAGAAGTAGGGCCCTCTTTTGTTTCTAGCCGTACTGGTGAGACATACAAAATTAAATATAATCTAACCTGTAATTCAATTTTCATAGTGTACCTTATTACTTGTAAATTTTGTAAAAAGCAATACACAGGACGTACTTCCCGCATGCTCAAAGATAGAATGAGGGAACATTTGCTTTCTTTAACTGAAAAAGAACCAAAGACTCCTGTAGCTAAACACTTTAGGTCACACTGTGAAAAACCTTCTAAATATTTTTCATTCAAAGCCATTGACCATATTCCCAAACTGAATACAGGTGGAAACAGATTTGATAAATTAAATAAGCAAGAGGCTTTTTGGATATTCACATTACAAACTGGAGCACCAATGGGTATAAACGAGAAATCTGATATAAAACTGTTTATTGGATAGAGATGTTTATGAAATATATCACATTATTTATACATGTTTTATTAACATTTTCACTCACTAGCAGTAATATTTATTAATTTCTCACCACACAACTTATTTACATACCTTTACACTTCACGCCAACACTGGTTATTTACACCACTCACACACTCTATGCTGTGTAATACTAATGTCTTAATATAGTATTCAAATGTTACTACATACCGATACCTATTTTGATTTACGGTTTTCACAGCATGAAATTTAACACACTATTTATTCACATCTATTCAGAATACACTTCTTACACTTCACCCACACTCATTGCCTTTTACATTTAGCCTTGGTCTCACACAAGTATGTTTGGGTTATCAGGTTTAGTTCAGTCACTTTCACTATCACCACTTTCTTATATTTTTGGTTATATATATACAATCCAATTTATATAATCACACTTTCTTTCCGAAAAGCAATTATATGAATTCCATTTATTTATTTATTTAGTTTAAGCTTCACATGACATACCGTGTTCCATTTATTGTCCATTTTTATTTTTTTTATATACAAACTATGCCGCATGGTGCATTGTATATATTTAGTATTACTATTTTTATTCTCCATTTTTATTCTTTATCTTTATTTACATGTAAAACAAGTTGCACGGTCTAATGAAGGTGCACGTTGAATTAAGGCCCATATAGTTTTCAGGTTGTTTAGTCAAATTCCTTCTGTTAATAACATCGGCCCTATCTGGTCAGAATTAGCAGGATATTTTTATTCTTTATTTAGCATTATGTCATTCTTAAACACTTTCACTTAAAGCATGGGCTTTGGACTTGCAGATCATAAACAGGTTATATTTAACAATATTGTCCCTACCTGGTCAGAATCAGCAGGACATTGCATTCAGCACAATGACATTCCAAATACATTCGCACAAATTGTTGTCTTTGGCCTTGCAGATTGCCAACAGGTCATATCTCAATTTATGAGAGAGATTTTAAAACAGTATGTTCCGGATTGTGAATTTCTATTTTCGGAATAGTAATGCATAACGGGGGTACGCTATCAGACTTTAAATGTTGATACAATTTTTTATACTGAATAATTTAGCTAGCGTACCCTAAAAGCATGAAAACATGTCCTATAATTAACTTAGCCACGATGTAAATGTTTTTGATTTAAACATAAAAAGGCCTTTTGATATATTATTATTGGAAACATCGATATACAGAAAATAGGCAGAAATGGCAGGTGTATAACATACATTTTATTTAAACAATTTTTTCCGGCATAACTGTACTCTTTGTTAGAACTATTTCATCCATTTATAATAAGTATCTGTAGCTACTTGGTGTCTTTTTACAAATGATTGTGTTTTTATCCAGCTCACCTGTTGCACACAACATAAGTAAAATCAGACAAATGCGAACCAACCAATTGACTGGAGTAGTCAATATGACAGCCTCTTCTGAGGTATTACGATTGGTTTTGAAATTTTGTGTTCGCATCTGATTGGACAAAAAATGTGTATAACGGTTGAGCAGTTAACCCCTTACTATCCCTGACGAAGTGCTGTTGCAGCACGAAACATGTTGGAGTGGAGTGTGTAATGTTGGGCTACTAGGCTGACTCTTTCTATGCTGTGATATTAGCTGATTCTCTGTGATCATTCACAGGTCTCTTAATGCATACCTAATAAAGTTTATATTTTAACTTCTACTTTACTCTGTCCATTTAATGCTGGATATTTCCACCGCTGTGGAAGCTCTTTATCTTATACCTATTTACCCCTAATCGGCCGCCCCCTATACCGCCGTCACCTACATCAAGTTATTAACCCCTATCCTGCCAATCCCGGACCCCGTCGCAAATAAATAAATTGTTTAACCCCTAAACCGCCACACCCGGAGTCCTCCGCCACCTACATTACATTTATTAACCTCTATCCTGCCCCCCTATACCGCCGCCACCTACATTACATTGATTAACCCCTAATCTACCCCCCTACACCGCCGCCACTATATTAAATGAATTAACCCCTAAACCTAAAGTCTAACCCTAACCCTAACACCCCCCTAACTTAATATAATTTAAATACATCTAAATAAAATTACTATTATTAACTAAAATATTCCTATTTAAAACTAAATAGTTACCTATAAAATAAACCCTAAGGCCTAGATTTAGAGTTGGGCGGAGCCGTCAAAACCAGCGTTAGAGGCTCCTAACGCTGGTTTTGGGCTACCGCCGGTATTTAGAGTCAGTCATTAAAGGGTCTAACGCTCACTTTCCAGCCGCAACTTTTCCATACCGCAGATCCCCTTACGTAATTTGCGTATCCTATCTTTTCAATGGGATCTTTCTAATGCCGGTATTTAGAGTCGTGGCTGAAGTGAGCGTTAGAACTCTAACGACAAAACTCCAGCCGCAGAAAAAAGTCAGTAGTTAAGAGCTTTCTGGGCTAACGCCGGTTTATAAAGCTCTTAACTACTGTGCTCTAAAGTACACTAACACCCATAAACTACCTATGTACCCCTAAACCGAGGTCCCCCCACATCGCCGCAATCGATTACATTTTTTTAACCCCTAATCTGCCGACCGCCACCTACGTTATACTTATGTACCCCTAATCTGCTGCCCCTAACACCGCCGACCCCTATATTATATTTATTAACCCCTAACCTGCCCCCTCACAACGTCGCCGTCAGCTACCTACAATAATTAACCCCTAATCTGCCGACCGCAAAGCGCCGCCACCTACGTTATCCTTATGTACCCCTAATCTGCTGCCCCTAACACCGCCGATCCCTATATTATATTTATTAACCCCTAAACTGCCCCCTCAACGTCGCCTCCACCTGCCTACACTTATTAACCCCTAATCTGCCGAGCGGACCGCACCGCTACTATAATAAAGTTATTAACCCCTAATCCGCCTCACTCCGGCCTCAATAACCCTATAATAAATAGTATTAACCCCTAATCTGCCCTCCCTAACATCGCTGACACCTAACTTCAATTATTAACCCCTAATCTGCCGAACGAATCTCGCCGCTACTGTAATAAATGGATTAACCCCTAAAGCTAAGTCTAACCCTAACACTAACACCCCCCTAATTTAAATATACTTTAAATCTAACGAAATAAATTAACTCTTATTAAATAAATTATTCCTATTTAAAGCTAAATACTTACCTGTAAAATAAACCCTAATATATCTACAATATAAATTATAATTATATTATAGCTATTTTAGGATTTATATTTATTTTACAGGTGACTTTGTATTTATTTTAACCAGGTACAATAGGTATTAAATAGTTAAGAACTATTTAATAGCTAAAATAGTTAAAATAATTACAAAATTACTTGTAAAATAAATCCTAAACTAAGTTACAAATCTACAAATAAATACAATGAAATAAACTAACTAAAGTACAAAAAATAAAAAAGAACTAAGTTACAAAAAATAAAAAAATATTTACAAACATTAGAAAAATATTACAACAATTTTAAACTAATTACACCTACTCTAAGCCCCCTAATAAAATAACAAAGCCCCCCAAAATAAAAAAATGCCCTACCCTATTCTAAATTAAAAAAGTTCAAAGCTCTTTTACCTTACCAGCCCTGAACAGGGCCCTTTGCGGGGCATGCCCCAAAGAATTCAGCTCTTTTGCCTGTAAAAAAAACACATGCAATACCCCCCCCAACATTACAACCCACCACCCATATACCCCTAATCTAACCCAAACCCCCGTTAAATAAACCTAACACTAAGCCCCTTAAGATCTTCCTACCTTATCTTCACCATACTAGGTTCACCGATCCGTCCTCGGAAGTCTTGATCCAAGCCTCTTGATCCAAGAGTGACGTCCATCCTCGGGCTGAAGTCTGGATCCAAGCGGCGGCTGAAGAACTCCATCATCGGGCTGAAGTCGGAAGTCCATCATCGGGATGAAGTCTTCTATCAAGCCGCATCTTCAATCTTCTTTCTTCTGGAGCGGAGCCATCTTCTTTCCAACCGACGCGGATCCAACCTCTTCGACTTCAGCCCGATGATGGAGTTCTTCAGCTGCCGCTTGGATCCAGACTTCAGCCCGAGGATGGACGTCACTCTTCAGCCCCCCGCTTGGGCTTGGATCAACACTTCCGAGGCTTGGATCAAGACTTCCGAGGACGGATCGGTGAACCTGGTATGGTGAAAATAAGGTAGGAAGATCTTCAGGGGCTTAGTGTTAGGTTTATTTAAGGGGGGTTTGGGTTAGATTAGGGGTATGTGGGTGGTGGGTTGTAATGTTGAGGGGGTATTGTATGTGTTTTTTTTTGCAGGCAAAATAGCTGAATTCTTTGGGGCATGCCCCACAAAGGACCCTGTTCAGGACTGGTAAGGTAAAAGAGCTTTGAACTTTTTTTAATTTAGAATAGGGTAGGGCATTTTTTTATTTTGGGGGGCTTTGTTATTTTATTAGGGGGCTTAGAGTAAGTGTAATTAGTTTAAAATTGTTGTAATATTTTTCTAATGTTTGTAAATATTTTTTTATTTTTTGTAACTTAGTTCTTTTTTATTTTTTGTACTTTAGTTAGTTTATTTCATTGTATTTATTTGTAGATATTGTATTTAATTAATTTATTGATAGTGTAGTGTTAGGTTTAATTGTAGGTAATTGTAGGTAGTTTATTTAATTTATTTATTGATAGTGTAGTGTTAGGTTTAATTGTAACTTAGGTTAGGATTTATTTTACAGGTAATTTTGTAATTATTTTAACTATTTTAGCTATTAAATAGTTCTTAACTATTTAATAGCTATTGTACCTGGTTAAAATAAATACAAAGTTACCTGTAAAATAAATATAAATCCTAAAATAGCTATAATATAATTATAATTTATATTGTAGCTATATTAGGTTTTATTTTACATTTAAGTATTTAGCTTTAAATAGGAATAATTTATTTAATAAGAGTTAATTTATTTCGTTAGATTTAAATTATATTTAACTTAGAGGGGGTGTTAGTGTTAGGGTTAGACTTAGCTTTAGGGGTTAATCCATTTATTACAGTAGCGGCGAGATTCGTTCGGCAGATTAGGGGTTAATAATTGAAGTTAGATGTCGGCGATGTTAGGGAGGGCAGATTAGGGGTTAATACTATTTATTATAGGGTTATTGAGGCGGGAGTGAGGCGGATTGGGGTTAATAACTTTATTATAGTAGCGGTGCGGTCCGCTCGGCAGATTAAGGGTTAATAAGTGTAGGCAGGTGGAGGCGACGTTGAGGGGGGCAGATTAGGGCTTAATAAATATAATATAGGGGTCGGCGGTGTTAGGGGCAGCAGATTAGGGGTACATAAGTAGTGGCATAACGTAGGTGGCGGCGCTTTGCGGTCGGCAGATTAGGGGTTAATTATTGTAGGTAGCTGGCGGCGACGTTGTGGGGGGCAGGTTAGGGGTTAATAAATATAATATAGGGGTTGGCGGTGTAAGGGGCAGCAGATTAGGGGTTCATAAGTATAACGTAGGTGGCGGTCGGCAGATTAGGGGTTAAAAAAATGTAATCGAGTGGCGGCGATGTGGGGGGACCTCGGTTTAGGAGTACATAGGTAGTTTATGGGTGTTAGTGTACTTTAGAGCACAGTAGTTAAGAGCTTTATAAACCGGCGTTAGCCCAGAAAGCTCTTAACTACTGACTTTTTTCTGCGGCTGGAGTTTTGTCGTTAGAGTTCTAACGCTCACTTCAGCCACGACTCTAAATACCGGCGTTAGAAAGATCCCATTGAAAAGATAGGATACGCAAATGACGTAAGGGGATCTGCGGTATGGAAAAGTCGCGGCTGGAAAGTGAGCGTTAGACCCTTTAATGACTGACTCTAAATACCGGCGGTAGCCCAAAACCAGCGTTAGGAGCCTCTAACGCTGGTTTTGACGGCTACCGCCCAACTCTAAATCTAGGCCTTAGGGTTTATTTTTATTTTACAGGCAACTTTGTATTTATTTTAACTAGGTACAATAGCTATTAAATAGTTATTAACTATTTAATAGCTACCTAGCTAAAATAAATACAAAATTACCTGTAAAATAAATCCTAACCTAAGTTACAATTACACCTAACACTATGCTATCATTAAATAAATTAAATTAATTAACTACAATTACCTAACATTAAATAAAATTAACTAAAATTAACTAAAGTACAAAAAAACCCCTCTAAATTACAGAAAATAAAAAAATTACAAAAAGTTTAAACTAATTACACATAATCTAAGCCACCTAATAAAATAAAAAAGCCCCCCCAAATAATAAAATTCTCTACCGTAAACTAAAAAGGGCCTTTTTCACCCAGCCAGGCACAAGTCTTCATCCGATCCGGCCAGAAGTCTTCATCGAATCCGGGCAGAAGAGGTCCTCCAAGCACCAGAAGGCTTCATCCAAGCAGCATCTTCTATCTTCAATCAACCGGAGCAAAGTGGGTCCATCTTTAATCCAGCCGATGCGGAGCCATCCTCTTCAATCGACGTCCTAACACTGAATGAAGGTTCCTGTAAATGACGTCATCCAGATGGCGTCCCTTGACTTCCGATTGGCTGATAGGATTCAGCCAATCGGAATTAAGGTAGGAAAAATCTGATTGGCTGATGCAATCAGCCAATCAGATTGAAGTTCAGTCCGATTGGCTGATCCAATCAGCCAATAGGATTGACCTTGCATTCTATTGGCTGTTCCGATCAGCCAATAGAATGCGAGGTCAAGCCTATTAGCTGATTGGATCAGCCAATCGGATTGAACTTCAATCATATTGGCTGATTGCATCAGCCAGTCGGATTTTTCCTACCTTAATTCCGATTGACTGACACCATCTTGGTTGACGCCATTTATATGAACCTTCATTCAGTGTTAGGTCGTCGTTTGAAGAGGATGGCTCCGTGTCGGCTGGATTGAAGATGGACCCGCTCCGCTCCGGTTGATTGAAGATAGAAGATGCTGCTTGGATGAAGACTTCTGCTGCTTGGAGGACCACTTCTGCCCAGATTTGATGAAAACTTCTGGCCGGATCGGATGAAAACTTGTGCCCAGCTGGGTGAAGACGTCTCAAGGTAGGGTGATCTTCAAGGGGTTAGTGTTAGGTTTTTTAAGGGGGGTTTGGGTTGGTTTTAGAGTAGGGTTGGGTGTGTGGGTGGTGGGTTTTAATGTTGGGGGGGGTTGTATTTCTTTTTTTTTACAGGTAAAAGAGCTGATTACTTTGGGGCAATGCCCCGCAAAAGGCCCTGCAATGCCCCGCAAAAGGCCCTTTTAAGGGCTATTTGTAATTTAGTTTAGGGTAGGGAATTTTGTTATTTTGGGGGGCTTTTTTATTTTATTAGGGGCTTAAATTAGGTGTAATTAGTTTAAACTTCTTGTAATTTTTTTATTTTCTGTAATTTAGAGGGTTTTTTTGTACTTAAGTTAATTTTAGTTAATTTTATTTAATTGTAGGTATTTGTATTTAATTAATTTAATTTATTTAATTGTAGTATAGTGTTAGGTGTAGTTGTAACTTAATTAGGATTTATTTTACAGGTAAATTGGTACTTATTTTAACTAGGTAGCTATTAAATAGTTAATAACTATTTAATATCTAGTGTACTTAGTTAAAATAAATACAAAGTTGCCTGTAAAAAATAATAATCCTAAAATGGCTACAATGTAACTATTAGTTATATTGTAGCTATGTTAGGGTTTATTTTATAGGTAAGTATTTAGTTTTAAATAGGATTAATTTATTTAATTATAGGAATATTTATTTAGATTAATTTAAATAATATTGAAGTTAGGGGGTGTTAGGGTTAGGGTTAGACTTAGGTTTAGGGGCTAATAGATACAATGTAGGTGGCGGGGTGTAGGGGGGCAGATTAGGGGTTAATAAATGTAATGTAGGTGGCGGTAGGCTCCGGGAGCGGCGGTTTAGGGGTTAAACAATTAATTTATTTGCGGCGGGGTCCGGGATCGGCAGAATAGGTTTTAATAACTTTATGTAGGTGGCGGCGGTATAGGGGGCGGCAGATTAGGGGTTAATAGGTATAATGTAGGTGGTGGCGGGGTCTGGGAGCAGCGGTTTAGGGGTTAATACATATAATGTAGGTGTGGCGGTGGCGTGGAGGCAGTTTAGGGGTTAATAAGTATAGTTTAGACTCGGGGTACATGTTAGCATGTTAGGTGCAGACACTTCCCATAGGAATCAATGGGATATCGGGCAGCAGCGAACATGAGCTCTTGCTGCTGTCAGACTCCCATTGATTCCTATGGGATCCGCCGCCTCCAGGGCGGCGGATTGAACACCAGGTACGCTGGGCCGGAATAGTGGCGAGCGTACCTGGTTGTTCTTTGGAAACTTCCAAAAGAAGTCAGATTGTGCCAAACTTGCGTTCGGTAACATCTGGAGTGACGTAACCATCGATCTGTGTCGGACTGAGTCCAGCGGATCATAGGTTATGTGACTATATTCTACTTTTGCCGGTCTGTAGGGCTTGATAACTATGGCGAATCAGCCTCGCCACAAATACTCTGTGGAATTCCAGCGTATTTGCGGTTGACGGCTTGATAAATAGAGGCCAATGTATTCAGCTAACTCCCAGTAGTGCACTGCTGCTCCTTCATTGAAGGATACCAAGAGAATGAATTAAATTTAATAATAAAAGTAAATCTGAAAGTTTTTTAAAATTGTATGTTCTATCTGAATCTTAAAAGAAAATTTGGGATTTCTGTCTATTTCTTAACTTTGTATGTTTATTTTCTAATATTTTTGCTGTAAACAAGATGCATGTTATTTCTGCAAACGCAAATTCACAATTCTGAGTACTAAAAAATCAAGAATATGTGATATTTTCTAGATAGTAAAAATGCCTCAAAATAATCTTACAGAAACCTCTGAATAGATTAATAAAAATCAATTTAGCAATAATTGTAAGCATTGAAGCAATGACTATATACGGGCCGATTTATCAAGGTGTCAATCTCGGCTCATTCGCTAAGGTCAATACGCTTGCCAGACATCGCTGACGCAAATCTACATTTAACGGCTCTTATATAAGAGTCATCGATGTCGCGGATATCCTTATGTATCAAATAATCTACCCTGAATGTCCATCAAATTAAGACAGTTTTGTCTGTTTTTTTCCAACTTTATTTATACCATTTCATTACTGTCCATGAACAAGCACATGTCTCTAAAGCTAGTGTTTTATTTTTCATCTGTTAATGTCCAATAAATAGCTAGATTTATACCTGAACCAACAATAATATCTCATAGAAAGTTATTTTTCTTTTTATTTTATATACAAAAATTGTTATATAAGATATTTTCACATACATTTATGTGTATTTGTATTTCTATATTTCTAGAAATCATGATATGCTTATCTCATGTTTTTTTTAAATAAGTATTAATGCTAGAATTTGTACATATATATTTGCACATACTTGTGTATATATATATATATATATATATATATATATATATATGTGTGTGTGTGTGTGTGTTATGTCAGAGATCTTTTGCAAACATATTTACATATACCTAAATTCTTTTTTTTTGTTTTTTTGTTCTAAACAATGTTGTCTTTCATATCTCTGTGTTTATTTATACCACTATATGTATAGTGTTAAAATATTCGGCTAGATTACAAGTTTTTGTCAGTAAGCTGTGTGGGGCTAACGAGCAGTTTATGCTCACCGCTCACTTGCTGACAACGCTGGTATTACGGGTTTCTTTAAACCCGGCGTTAGCCGCAGAAAAGTGAGCGGAGAGCAAAATTTTGCTCCACATCTCACCTCAATACCAGCGCTGCTTACGGTAGCGGTGAGCTGGCTAAACATGCTCGTGCGCGATTTCCCCATAGGAATCAATGGGGCAGAGCTGGCTGAAAAAAACCCTAACACCTGCAAAAAAGCAGCGTTCAGCTTCTAACACAGCCCCATTGATTCCTATGGGGAAATACTTTTTATGTCTACACCTAACACCCTAATATGAACGAGAGTCTAAACAACCCTAATCTTACACTTATTAACCCCTAATCCGGCGCCCCCAACATCGCCGACACCTGCATTATATTATTAACCCCTAATCTGCCGCTCCGGACACTGCCGCCACCTACATTATACTTATGAACCCCTAATCCGCCGCCCCCAACATCGCAGACACCTGCATTATATTTATTAACCCCTAATATTTTTATTTTAATATATTTATTAACCCCTAATCTGCCGCCCCATGTCACTGCAACCTAACTACAATAAACTACAACTATATTAAAAACACCCCCCTAACTTTAATATCATTTAAATAAATCTAAATAGAATTACTACAATTAACTAAATTATTCCTATTTAAAAATAAAAACTTACCTATAAAATAAACCCTAAGCTAGCTACAATATAACTAATAGTTACATTGTAGCTATTATAGGATTTATTTTTATTTTACAGGCAACTTTGTATTTATTTTAACTAGGTAGAATAGTTATTAAATAGTTATTAACTATGAAATAACTACCTAGCTGAAATAAAGACAAATTTACCTGTAAAATAAATACTAACCTAAGTTACAATTACACCTAACACTACACTATAATTAAATTAATTACCTAAGATAAATACAATTAAATACAATTTAAAACAATTATCTAAAGTATGAAAAAAAAAAACGCTAAATTACAGAAAATAATAAAATAATTACATTTTTTTAAAACTAGTTACACCTATTCTAATTGATTGGATCAGCCAATAGAATGCAAGCTCAATCCTATTGGCTGATTGCATCAGCCAATAGGATTTTTTCTACCTTAATTCCGAAAATCGAAATTCAAGGGACTCCATCTTGGATGACGTCATTTAAAGGAACCTTCATTCTTCAGTTGGACTTCATTTGAAGAGGATGTTCCGTGTCGGATGTCTTGAAGATGGAGCCGCTCCGCGCCGGATGGATGAAGATAGAAGATGCTGCCTGGATGAAGACTGCCAGTCTGGAGGACCTCTTCTGGCCAGCTTCGATGAAGACTTCTGCCCGTCTGGAGGACCACTTCTGCCCGGCTTCATGGAGGACTTCGGCCCGGCTGGGTGAAGACTTCTCAAGGTAGGGTAATCTTCAAGGGGTTAGTGTTAGGTTTTATTAAGGGGGGATTGGGTGGGTTTTAGAGTAGGGTTGGGTGTGTGGGTGGTGGGTTTTAATGTTGGGGGGTATTGTACTTTTTTTTACAGGTAAAAGAGCTGATTACTTTGGGGCAATGCCCTGCAAAAAGCCCTTTTAAGGGTTATTTGTAATTTAGTATAGGGTAGGGATTTTTTATTATTTTGGGGGCTTTTTTATTTTAATAGGGGGATTAGATTAGATGTAATTAGTTTAAAGAAATTGTAATTATTTTATTATTTTCTGTTATTTAGTGGGGGGTTTTCGTACTTTAGATAATTTTTTTAAATTGTATTTAATTGTATTTAGTTTAGGTAATTAATTTAAAAGAACATTAAACCCATTTTTTTTCTTTCATAATTCATATAGATAATACAATTTTAAACAAAATTCCAATTGACTTCTATTATCTAATTTGCTTCATTCTTTAGATATCCTTTGTTTAAGAAATAGCAATGCACATGGGTGAGCCAATCACATGAGGCATCTGTGTGCAGCCACCAATCAGCAGCTTCTGAGCCTATCTAGATATGTTTTTCAGCAAAGAATATCAAGAGAATGAAGCAAATTAAATAATAGAAGTAAATTAGAAAGTTGTTTAAAATTGCATTCTCTTTCTAAATCATGAAAGAAAAAAAATTGGGTTTAATGTTGCTTTAATTATAGTGTAGTGTTAGGTGTAATTGTAACTTAGGTTAGGATTTATTTTACAGGTAAATTTGTCTTTATTTTAGCTAGGTAATTATTAAATAGTATAATAACTATTTAATAACTATTCTACCTAGTTAAAATAAATACAAACTTGCCTGTAAAATAAAAATAAATCCTGGGGGGCGGAGCCAGCACTCTACCGAGATGGCTGCACTTCTGTGAGCTCCATGCCTCCGTTAGGGCAAATCTAAATTTTATCATGCCTATTGCGACAGGATTAGCGCCTCTCAACTAGTAGCTGTGCATTAAAGTGGTGGCAGCTACAAGGGGCAGTGTTGGTGTACCATCCGGTGCTGGAACTAAGCAAATGGCCGGAGCAAGTGCGGCGGACTGAGCCACGTGGGAAGCCGTTTCAGGCCACATAACAGATTCCGGACACCGGGCTCGGCTGCTAACAGATGCCTGTAACGGCAGAGGACACAGTGAACCGTAAACCGGAGCCCAAAGAATAAATAACAGACATTTAGGTGAGACCCCCATACCGCTCGCAATCTGCGCCAGCATGGCCCTTTCCTGTGCAGCGTTTCTAACCCTTAAGGAACCACATGTCTTTTAATAGAGGCGCAAGAGTTATTACTTATTAGCAGGGAACTGATCATATGTAAACAGGGGTCTGATCTCGGCTGAACTATTACCGCATTAGTAATATCTACATAGTGGGTTTCATTTTTCTCCTCCATGCCTTCTGCACTGGCGTTTCAGCTCTGACCCAGACTGTCAGGTCGCACTAAAAGTCGGATAATATATCCTATAACAGGGACAGCTCCTTTTAGCAAAATCCCGGTGGAGGAACAGCAGATACTTGCCCATATTAGGGTGCTTTGCAAACAGAAAACATTAGGAGCAACATCTTTCTCTGCCTGTCTGGGAAATTTAAAGGCCACATAACATCCTGCACCAACTATTCTCATTGACTTTTATTGCACTGTAGCCATGTCACCCAAAAAAGGGAATAACCCTGAAAAAACAGGCAAAAATCAGGGGCCTATACCCTCAGTAAACAAATTCTTTAAAACCTTGGAAGCCCCGCCCTTAAGACCTTCTAGCTCTGGAGATGGGAATTCTAGAACCCACTCATCTTCGTCTGAATCTGAGTCTGAATCACTGAGCCCAGCGCTCACCGTCCCTAAAGCACTTTTGGACTCCCTGCCATCTAAGAAGGATTTCACTTCCTTGGTCAGCCAAGTTAGACAATGCATTCGAGAAGAGATTGCAGCGATAAAGAAAGATATGGCGGAAATCGGCCAGAGAGTGGAGAAGTTGGAAAATCAGTCGGATCTATCTAACTCTAATCTAACCTTTTTAAGAGCTAAGTCTGCCCAGCAAGATACAGCAATGGCCCAGATGGAAAACAAAATAGACGACCTGGAGAACAGGAGTCGTCGGAGTAATATCAGGATAAGGGGGATCCCTGAAACCGTTTCCACAGCAGATCTAGAGTCATATGTTCAAGGACTGTTTACCCTTTTTGCTGGACACCGGAGATGATGCCACTGTGGCTCTGGACCGCTTTCATAGGGCTCTAAGAGCAAAGCCTTTGGGAGATAAACCACCAAGAGATGTGATCGTTAAGGTTACCAGCTTTCCTATGAAGGAGGAAATAATGAAAAAAGCAAGACAAAAACATCCAATTAGTTTTAGATCAGACCCTCTACAGGTATTTGAAGACTTAACGCAGAGAACACTTCTAAAGAGGAGAGAACTTAGGCCTCTAACAACTAAACTATGCCACCTAAACATTCCCTATAGGTGGGGCCATCCGTTTCACCTGCAGGTTAACTGGAAAGGTAAAAGAGTCATCTGCCATTCACAAGAAGAAATTGGTCAAGTTTGTAAGGACCTAGGCATTAATACCCCTACACTGCAGGAAGACATCAATCAAGCTTCCTCCTCAGAGGTTTCTCACCCACCGCCGCTCCCACAAAGGAGTGAGTGGCAAGAAGCCTCTACAAAGAAACCTCGTAAAAGTAGACAAGGACCTATAACTTCTGAAACACCAGGCTAACTTTCTGGTTATTGTTGCAGTAACCTATGGCGAGATTTATCCTTGCTAATTGGCCTAGAGGCCTAATTGGAAGAGCTGCAATTTCAGGACTCATCCAAGGAGCAGCTAAGTATAAGAATCATTGTTGTAAAAAAAGAGACTGAATGTGTAATTATTGTACAATTTGTTAAACATTGTTATGCTCAGGAATAGACAATAGGTCTTGACCTTTTAGCCATTAGAATTACATTTGTGTCTATGGGGGGGTTTACCTAGCCAGGCACCATTAGGTACCAAGCCGGAACTTATTACCGGCAGACAAAGTTAAACATTTATCTTATAATAAGTTAAAGGACAAAGGTTTCCCCAATAAATATACTGAATGCAATGCTATGTTCTATGTATGTATTTATAACATATAGATTTGCCCATGGAGAGATTTTTCTTTTCTTTTTTTTTTTTTTCTCTTCTCCTTCTAAAGAGGGTTGTATCCCTCTATTATTGTAGTTACACCAGTTGTGTATTTTTTGGTATTGTTCTTGTTTTCTTGTATGTTTTTATCTTGTAGTATTCTGTTATGCTTTTGCGCACTACCCAGGAACCATTTGACTAAGGTATACATCAAACAATGCCGAGAGTTGCCCCAAGATACCTATTTTCCTGACATAGACACAGGGTAGAGATGTCTCTGAATAAACAAAAGATTAATATTATCACACAAAATGTTAAGGGTCTCAATTGTCCTAATAAAAGAAATTTAGCCTTAAGGGATTTACGTAAAAGAGGGGGACATATAATTGTATTGCAGGAAACCCACTTCAAAGGCCGTGCAATCCCTAAATATTTCTCAAATTACTACCCCCAGCATTATCACAGTACAAATGCCACTAAAAAAAACAAATGGAGTGAGTATACTCATCCACAAGTCCATCTCGTTTAAACCTTTACAAATTGATAAGGACAGAGAGGGCAGATACTTGGGTATTACAGGCCTACTATTTGGTAGACCTATAACCTTGGTTGGTCTTTATGCTCCTAATGTAGGCCAGGATTTGTTTCTTTCCCGAATCACTAAAAGAATAATTGATATTCATAAGGGCCCACTTGTAGTTGCAGGAGATCTTAACGTCCCATTAGACCCCACACTAGATAGCTCAAACCCCAATGCTAGGATCAATCAGAAATTACTCTCCTCCATCTGGAGGGACTTGAAATCTATGACTCTTCACGATGTCTGGAGATATCTCAACCCACAGTTAAAAGATTACACCTTCTTTTCCAACCCGCAAAAAAGCTACTCCAGGATAGATTATGTACTAGTTGACCACCTGGCTCTATCTCTAGTTAAATCTAGTTACATTAAACACACGACTTGGTCAGACCATTCCTCGGTGGTATGCACCGTGAAGTGGACTTCTATCCCGATTAAACCCTTTATATGGAGACTTGATGACTCCTTGCTGTCAGACCCACAAATCCTGGATCGATTGAACAAACAGTTAGAGATGTATTTCTCTCTTAATAATACACCAGAGCTTAGTTTTACCACTATTTGGGAAGCCCATAAGGCCTTTATGAGGGGCGAGTTCATTAAAATTAACGCCTATAAGCGTAAGCAAGCTTTAATAAATTATTCTAAATTGGCGCAGGAGGTCTCAGAAGCAGACTATCTCTTAAAAATGAATCCGACAGACCAGACCCTTCTTGATAATCTAACAGAAAAATGGAAAACTTTATCCCAATATTTACAAATTGAATCACAAAGACACCAAATTTACATAAAACAAAAATACTATGGGGAGGGAAACAAGTCAGGCAAGTTATTAGCAAGGGCACTGAAAAAGCAAACATTACAATCTTATATTCATTCCCTAATCTCGTACCAAGGGCAGACAATAGAAGACACCAAAACTATAGGTAAAACTTTTAAATCCTTTTATCACAAATTGTACAATCTATTCCCTAGCAGACAAGGAGAACCCCATAAGAAATCTTGTGATAGATATCTGCGAAACATAAAACTCCCTAGGCTGAAATCTAGTGAAGGAGATCTCTTGTGTACCCCAATCAAGAGTAAGGAAATCCTAGATGCCATAAAAGATATGAAGCCAGATAAGGCCCCTGGCCCAGATGGCTTTTCGAATAGATATTATAAAGTCTTTCAATCGCAACTTGTTCCACAACTCCTTAATCTTTTTAACTCTATATCTGACTCTAACCCTTTCCCAGACACAATGATGTAGGCCCATATTTCGGTTATCCCTAAACTGGGTAAACCCCCCACCACCCCGGCAAATTTCAGGCCTATATCCTTGCTAAATGTAGACTCAAAGTTATATGCCAAGATTCTGGCCTCTAGAATTAACAAATATCTTCCAGGTCTCATTCACCACGACCAAGTTGGCTTTGTCCCACAATGAGAGGCAAGATACAATGTTTGTAAAGTATTGCACCTTTTAGATTATGCAAAAAATATGAGCATCCCATCTGTATTCCTGTCTACCGACGCTGAAAAAGCGTTCGATAGATTGGACTGGACCTTCCTTCAGGCGACCCTACAAAAATTTGGATTTCCTACCACCTTTATAAATAAAATCTTAGCCCTTTACCTGAACCCGACGGCCCAAGTAAAAGTGAAAGGGACTTTGTCTGACTCTTTTGAAATCCGGAATGCAACACGTCAGGGGTGCCCCCTATCACCATTACTATTTGTGCTTAGCAGAAAGGATCCGTGCCAATCCGGATATAGTGGGTATTACAGTTAGAGAAGAAACCTATAAATTAGCGATGTTCGCGGATGATGTCTTAATGACATTGTCGACACCAGAACATTCCCTGCAGGCAATTCAGAGTGAGCTATCAGATTTTGGGGCTGTTTCAAATTTTCTGGTCAATAACACTAAATCCGAGATACTTCCAATAAACTTATCTGCCACTGATATCACATCTCTCAAACACACTTACCCTTATAGGATTCAAGAACAGGCTCTAAAATATTTGGGAATTTACTTGGCATTAAAACTGGAAGACCTCCGAAATTAAATTATGGAAGGTTGGTGGAAGAATTTGTAAACCTGTCCTCTTCCTGGATTCCAAAAAACATCTCTTGGCTGGGTAGGATAGCAGCCACGAAGATGACTCTATTGCCCAAAGCTTTATATACCCTGCAGGCCCTCCCTATCCCCGGCAGATTAGGATATATAAACAAACTACAATCTATCATTGATGCATACATATGGCATTGCAAACCCCTAGAATAGCAAAAGGCACAATGTACACCCATAGGGAAGAAGGGGGTCTGGGAGTTCCCAATATTTTTTTGTATAAACTTGCTGTCTCGCTGAACCGTGTAATTGACTGGTGCAGACAAGGACCGTCTTCTTCTAAAAGATGCGTCCATTTGGAGTCACAATTATTAAACACCCACAGTATCAGCAGCATGTGCTGGGCCCCACAAAACATCCCTTGGGAACTCATTGATCCTTACCCAATTCTGAAAGAGACCTGGGAGGATTGGACATTTATGCGGAATAAATTTCATTTAATCACCTCAAATTATTCACCATTGACAATCCTACACCCCAATAGGGAATTCCCAGTAGCCCTGAGACAGCCTCCGGACACAGATCTTGACTTACGCTCCCTTACAAAGCACATACCAATCTTTTCTATACTAGCACGGGGCCAGCTGGCCCCGAGGGATGTACTGTTAGAGCGGGGCTTGAACCCTTTCGGTTCTTGGCTATATTATCACCAGGTGAGACACTATTTGTCAACTCATAAGTGTAGTAAAGACTTTTTTAGACACCTCACAGTATTTGAATCATTATGTACTGCGGAAATACACCCTAAAAAAGTTATCTCACTAATGTACAAATCTCTCCTTAAGTCTAAATATCCGAATATACCGAAATATACCCAGGCTTGGGGAAAAGAAATGAATTTAAATATCCCCACGAAACAGTGGTCCTCTTGGTTTAGGGCAACCGCCAAATCCGCCCACTCGGCAGCAGGTTTAGAGACTAATTTAAAGATTCTTACTAGATGGTATCTAACTCCTTGCAAGTTGAAACACATGTTTAGGGACGCTAGTGATAAATGCTGGAGGGGGTGTGGTCATATAGGTACTATGTATCATATCTGGTGGACTTGTGAAAAGATTGCTCCCTTTTGGACACAAGTCCACTCTTTGGCGTGCAGTATTATTGGTGTCCAATTTGATCCTTCTCCAGCAAAAATTTTATTTAATGCCCTTCCAGATACGCCTTGTAAACTTAGAAGACAACTATATCAAATTCTGATGAATGCAGCCAAAAGGCTTGTCCCTAGGTTCTGGAGGAGTCCATTGACCCCAACGATCTCACAGTGGGTCGATCTAGTAAAGAGTACCCTAACCCTGGAAAGATACTATTATTTTAAAACAGGTCGCATGGAGTTCTTCCAGGATATGTTGTTCCTATGGGAGCAATATATTTTTAGCGCATAAAACATATTGGTCTGCCGGTTTTAGATTAAATTTATACTCGAGTAGCTGGCTCCCCTTTATGGAGATGACCTAGACCTAAAATGGGGCAATATCTCGGCATTTGGTTCTATCCCTACTAACACTATATATATTTACATTCTTATATATACATGAGTATGTTGCGCAATGAAGCTGGTTTTATTGTTGTATACCTTTCAACTGTTTGCATGCAATTCGTCTGACTTGAACTTATGAGAGGCGTCATCCCGCTTCTACTTTGGAGGCAAATTGACATGTCATAGTAGACTTTTGAATATGTTGGCAAGGTTTGCCTCAGAGAACGTTACGAAACCTGTGTTGTTGATCTAATTTTTTGTTGTAAAATTCAAAGATATGATGTAATGTGTTGAATGGAAAATAAAGAAATAATAAAATGAAAAAATAAATAAATAAATAAATCCTAAAATAGCTACAATGTAACTATTAGTTATATTGTAGCTAGCCTAGGGTTTATTTTATAGGTAAGTATTTAGTTTTAAATAGGAATAATTTAGTTAATTGTAGTAATTTTATTTAGATTTATTTTAATTATATTTAAGTTAGGGGGGTGTTAGGGTTAGACTTAGGTTTAGTGGTTAATACATTTAATATAGTGGCGGCGACATTGGGGGCGGCAGATTAGGGGTTAATAAATGTAGGTAGGTGGCAGCAATGTTAGGGATGGCATATTAGGGGTTAATAATATTTAAATAGTGTTTGTGAGGCGGGAGTGCGGCGGTTTAGGGGTTAATATATTTTTTAAAGTGGCGGCGATGTCCTGTTCGGAAGATTAGGGGTTAAATTGACATAAGTGGATTTGCGGTATGTTCGAGTCTCAGAAAAAAACCTCATAATATCAGCGGGCGTTAAAAAGCAGCGTTGGGATGCTGCTTTTTAACCCTAACGCAAGACTCGTAATCTAGGCGATTATTATTTCGAGCAAGAATAACTGCAAATATAACATGTTTTCAGGGTATCATATGTATTTATTTGCAAACAATGGATACTTTAAGAGCTGGGCATGTTTTCTTTCTGCACTTGTGTATCACTTCCTGATTAAAGTCTAGTTTTAAACACCACTCCTACAACATGGGCTGGCCTTTAACATGACATTTCTTAATGAAAATGAAAGTCAAGAGCAGGAAAAAAACACTGAAAATAGGATGACATTAAAGAGGTGATTTTACTCTCTGCTGTATCTGATTCATCGCAGTTTAATGTTAGGTAGACTATCCATTTGAGCTTTCAGCGTAAGTTTATATTGAATCAAACATCATTCGATTATTAAAATCATTGTCAAAAATATTAGACTGTGTGGCCTAATGTCATCATCAATGTTTATCGTTAATACTAATTTCACATATACATACTTTCAAAGTATAATACAAAATGTAACAAATGGCACTTACAAGTTCTGATGAGTGATCGACACAAGTATAGAGCAATTTGATTTGTTAGTGATAGTAGAAAATGTATATTTAAATCAGATTGGCTGAGTTCATTAATCACGTGATTATGCATTTCCCAATAAAAAGTGGTGGACATTTTCACTAGTTTGTGGGTTGTTTAGGAGTTTAAGTATTGTGTCAAATTTGGTGCGAAGTATTGCGTCAAATTTGGTGTGAAGTATTGCGTCAAATTTGGTTCTAAGTGGAGAGTGGGACTTCTATTCCATGTGTTAAACATGGTGCAAATAGATTTATCGAAAAATGGAAGTTAGCTATATGATGTAATGTATTTATTTCATTTTGATCCCTATATCTACTAGTTCTGCTGCCAAACAGACATTACCTGTCATTATAGGTGGTTTAGTCATTATAAACTTACATGGCAGGCTAAAATGATCGAAAAACAAATAATAATTAACCAAAGATTTCTAAAAATGCTTTTAAAATTAATCTGTCCCTTGAAATTACATGTGATTTTAATATTGTTATTTAACATAGAGATACTGAACATGCCTCTTTGTTAGTGCCTATTGCTGGTTTATTAATTTTGTAACATCCCTTTGCTTTCTATAGCATTCACAAGCTGAAAGGTGGCGGATTAAACAGTAGGTTTGCGGCGTCGGAATAGACGCAAGCGTACCTTTTGAATGTTTGAGAAATTTTCATTTGTTCGAATAGAGTCGTATGTGAGAGTGAATTGGCAGTTGTATGCTGGAATACCGCAAGCATCGTTTTGCGTCGAAGTTGACTCACAGGAGCGAATGTTTCGTCGGACTGTTCTCTGTTGACGTATCAATTTTGTGTCTAATTTGACGCAGAATTCCAGCGTATTCACATTTTGCTATATCGGCCCCATAGCCTCATGTTACATAATTAAAAATGATCCCATATTTCAGGAATAATAACCTTTGGATCATAATGTATCTTAAATAGAAACTATATTTACAAATATTGTTCCTCAAAAACAGTTTATTTAAAAAGTATCATATTTAATTTGGAAAAATAAAATCTGATTTAAATATAAAAACAAAGTTTTTTATTTTTTCTACATCATTGATTTTTATCCACCATGATTATTATTAAGACTTCTACTAATAATAATTCCAGTTACAAAAAACAGTTCTCACAATCTTACTTGGGGCACCATAAGGTTATCTTGCATGAACATAAATTATGGCATGTTTACAGTTCCTAACAACACACTGTGCTCCTTCATGGAATACAAACTCTTAGAACTAATTAGCCTCTGAAGTACACATGTATGTGTGTATGTGAAGTGCAGCCAATTACAGCCCTTGGAGACTACTAACAACATAATTAAAATATATCTCTGGCAAAACATAATCCATTAGAAGCTTAGCATTGAGAGATCTAAGTGGCTCAAGCGGAGATGTCCTCAGAATTTCCATACTGGCAGAACTAATATTGCTGGAATGTTTTGTTTTTTGGTCCTTATCAAACACCAGATATAGAGTAAATCTGATTAAGGTGTTACGACCCCCAAGTCAACACACCAAATTAATTCTATGAATCCCATATCTCTTAGAGTACTCCATGTCAATTGCATGGAATGTGTCAGATTTGGCTTTTTTCTTCACTTTTTTGTATGTATATATATATATATGTATATGTATATATATATATATATATATATATATATATATACTCTTGTTATGTATATATATATATATATATATATATATATATACGTTGAATGGAGTAGCCGTGTTAGTCCAGTGATTTAGCTACCAAAATAACAAGAGTATTGCATTGAGCAATGATGCTTTCTTATTGGACTAACTATATATTTATATTTATCTATCTATCTATCTATCTATCTATCTATCATCTATCTATCTATCTATATATGTCTACATATGTGTATGGGTGTAAATACAGTATGTGCAAATATGTATATACATGCATATGTGTCTATATATGTACATACATACATACAAATGTACACATATAAACAACCACATATATACACATGTATATACATATATCTAGATTTTGAAGCCCCTTCCAGTTAAAGGGACACGAAACCCCAAAAAATATATATCATAATTCAGATAGAGCATACCTTTTTAACAAATTTCTATTATAATTTTTTCTTTATTCTCTTGTTATCCTTTGTTGAAGCAGGAGCAATGCACTAATGGGAGCTAGCTGAACACATTGGTAAGCTAATGACAAGAGGCATATATGTGCAGCCACCAATCACATTGCTAGGAGGCATTGCGCTCACAAAAGCCCACTTCCATTGGATCCTATGAGAGCCTCTTTCTGATGCAGCCAGAGACGGCATCAGATCCTTGCACAGCGAAGGGGGTAAGTAGTGCAGTGATGGGTAGCATTTTTAAATATATATGTATATGATTATATACATATATATGTATGTGTTAATATGTGTACATACACATATTAACACATATATATATATATATATATATATATATATATTATATATATATATATATATATATATATATATATATATGTATATAAGCATATACATATATATTTACATTGCGGTCTATGGGAACACACAGTTCCCATAGACTGTAATGTAAAGGCAGTTTTCAGTGTTTTTTTTTTTCTAACACCCCACTCCCACCAACTTTAGATCCCAGAAACTGCCTAGTGTAGTTGTTTTTATTTAAAAAAAATAAATACAAAATGCCCTCTATTTTGTAATGACTGGTTCGTGGGAGCGCAATAATTTAGCGCTCCACTTGCAATGTGGCCCATAGTATATTACATTTCTAGTTTCAGTTATTCCCCACTACTTGTATTAAATTCACAGCTGACAGTGAAAAAAAAAAAAAAAAAAAAAGAAATGATTCTGTGGTAGCTTGTGGCAATAAAAATAACTTTGAAGAATAAAACAAGAATATCCACAGCACATGTTTTGGAATGTGTCCTGTGTAACCGCAGATTTCTCTTTCTTTGGGGTGCATTCCTTCAAGAAACAGAGGTTAGAACTATACAATGTAAGCTTGAAATCAGAAAATAGGCAACCAAGGTTGTTAACACTAACAATATTCAGAATCTAGGCTTTTAATTAATATACATCTATATTATACGTCCTCTTTTTCTTACATCAAGTTTAGATGTAAATTATGTCATTCATATAAAGAAAAGTTAATCATTTTAATTGTTATTGATGTAAGTCCCCCCTGTAATTCCCAAACAATCTAGGGATATGATTTAATTATATTTGAATATTATAATTTCCCAACTGTACTGTTTTATTAGATGTGAAACCCAATTTGACCTATTATTAAATAACTAGCGCTTCAACATTATGGCTAAAAGGGAATTTTCCACCTTAACTTGATAAAAATCAATATTGTTGTGATTGGATGGCAGTTAAAGGTTTTTAACCAATCAGAAAGTTGTTTAATAGTTAAATGTAGAGGGAAGGCTGAACAACTCACAGCTAAGAGTACACCTTGTGCCAAAACGCGTCAGTGGAGTTGTTCTGCTATCCTTTGTTATCCATTTTGTCACCACCTGGCTGGTTTTAGGTTGATGGAAACCAATGCTCCTCGTATTTGTTTTTTGGAATAAAAATAACTTGGCTACATTGTGCATATTGTATATATTGCAGTTTAGAATTACTCCTATCTTGTAGTATTAGTCTGTCAAAAAATCTGGCCCCCTATGAAATTTGATTGTATTTCCCTGTTGTAAATGTGATGTTGAAGACCTGCATGATCACTCAGATATTGGCTTTGCTTTAACATGCTGTTTGCATACTACAGATGCCTGTCCACATTTATAGAGAACAGAAATAACAGATGAAAATTTCTGATTCCTGGAATCCCAAGCACAGTTTGTATCTGCCATGTTTCTTGACAGTAGAAATGCCATAGGTGGTTATATGATGATATTGTCATATATACTGGAAGAAATACCTCCTACTGCTGGAAAGAGATTGCTGGGAAACTCAGCAGGGGGTTAAGAAACAAGGGTCAGGATTGAATACAAATATTAACTACAATTCCCAATCTACTTGTTGCTTATAAATATACTTTATGACATATTCTCTTTTGACAACAACATATGTTTTTTTCTCTGTATGTGTATCTAGCCTGAAAAAGCTCTAGTTCAGCCATAATTAAGTCAAAACAAAACGTTTATGATTCAAATCAAGAATTCAACTAAAGCACAAAAAAAGTACTTCTATTATCAATTATCCTGTCTTTTGGTATCCTTTTGTTGAAACGTAACTCCTTTCCATAAAAGCACACGTCTTAAGCACATTCCTGGGAATATTTATCAAAGCATCAACTGTTGCATTCGCGTGCGTCTATACACTCGCCTAATATCGCCAAACATTGCGGCCGCGGATCTGAATACGATCTCCATATCTCCATATTTATGAGAAAAGCTGTCAAAAACACACGCACCAAGTACGGGGCTATGAGCATCGGACTGGTGTTAACTAACAGTCATTGATGACGCTGTTATTCTGGTTTTTCCCAAATTTATTTATACCATTTCACTAAACTCATAACTAAACTGCTACAAAGTACACTAACATCCATAAACTACCTATTAACCCTTAAACTGCCGCCCTCCCGCATCGCCGGCACTATAATAAACCTATTAACCTTTAATCCGCCGCTCCCGACATCGCCGCCACTAATATAAATAATAACCCCTATTCCGCAGCTTCCCGAGACCTCCGCCACTAAATAAACTTATTAACCCCTAAACTTCTGGCCTCCCACATCACCACCACTAACTAAACTTATTAACCCCTAAACCGCCAGCCCCCCACATTGCAAAAAACTAAATTATGGGATCTTGTAATTTTAATTTAAAGTTAAGGGGTTGTTAGGTTTAGGGGTTAATAGCTTAATTTAGTTGTTTGCGATGTGGGGGGCTGACGGTTTAAAGGTTAATAGGTTTAGTTAGTGGTGATGATATGGGAGGCCAGAGGTTTAGGGGTTAATAAGTTTATTTAGTGGCGGCGGTGTCAGGGAGCAGCGGGATAGGGGTTAATACATTTTATTTGTGTTGGCGATGTCGGGGGCGGCAGATTAGGGGTGTTTAGACTCAGGGTTTATGTTAGGGTGTGTAAACATAACTTTTTTTCAACCATAGAAATCAATGTGATATGCTTAATTTTCTTGCAGCATCGAACATAAGCTTTCGGTGCTTTCAGACTCCCATTGATTTCTATGGCATCCGCGACCTCAAGGATGGTGGTTGAAAACTAGTTATGGTGCGCTGGAATAGCCGCAAGCATACCTGTTAAATGTTTGATAAATTGGGAAAAGTGTCAAATAGAGTCGAATGTGTATTCGGAACATCTTTAATGATGTAAGCATCAATCTAGGTCGAATTGAGATCGTGGGATCGCATGTTAATGTTACGTCACAAATTTCAACATTTGCTGATCTTGACGCTTTGATAACTACGTTGGATCAATTTCGCAACAATTAAGATGCGGAATTCCAGCGGGTTTTCAGTTGACGCTTTCATAAATATACCCCATTGTATTTGTTTACAATAAATCCACAGAATTGCATTTGGCTGTTTTGTGGACTAAAAAGGCCACTTCTCATTTTAATGTATTTACAATAGCTTGTTTTTAGCTTTTTGCCACAGCCAGGATCTGGCTTTTGTCTGCCATAGAAAAACAATGTTCTTAACATTGAGCTGAAAAGTTCTCGGCAATCAAAATACTTTGCAACAGCTTTTTAAGACCATTTTAGACTTTTCTAATTCAACAGCTAAAGACATTTGATAAAGCCTTGAAATGGCATTTTGGGCATCTTTATATTCCAGGACTGTAAGGAATCATTCTATTATGTTTCACATCTGAAGGACACTCTGAAATGGCCACAGGAGAGATTTTAAAAGTGTATTTGCATAGATTAAAGCTCTATTTTTCACTATTGTATAGTCCATCTGCAGTGACCAGAGCGCACATTTATATATTTATATGTGTTGGAGTATACAATATCCTGTGCAACTTAAGGGATCTTGTGCCCACATTATTGAACACTAGTTCATGAAGGAACAATCCTGTTTGACGATGGAGGCACAAAAACTGTAAAATACATTTACTTTTAACCCCTTAGTGACCAGAACACTTTTCAATTTTGTGATCGTTTGGGACCATGGCTATTTTTACATTTCAGCAGTGTTTGTGTTTAGCTGTAATTTTTCTCTTACTCATTTACTGTACCCATGAAATGGACTTTCTAAAGATATCATTATTTTCATCATATCATATAAATTACTATAAAAAAATGATAAAATATGATGAAAAAATGGAAAAAAACACACACTTTTTCTAACTTTGACCCCCAAATTCTGTTACAGATCAACAACCACCAAAAACACACATGCTAAATAGTTTTTAAATCTTGTCCTGAGTTTAGAAATACCCAATGTTTACATATTCTTTGCTTTTTCTGCAAGTTATAGGGCAATAAGTACAAGTAGCACTTTGCTATTTCCAAACCATTATTTTTTTTCAAAATAAGTGATAATTACATTGGAACGCAGATATCTGTCAGGAATCCCTGAATAACCCTTCACATGTATATTTTTTTTTTAGTAGTTAACCCAAAGTTTTGATCTAGGCCCATTTTGGTTAATTGCATGCCTCTATTTCATTGCTAAATGCAATCAAATTAAAAAACAAAAATCACTTTTTCACAAACATTTTCACAAACTTAAGGTTTCTCACTGAATTATTTACAAATAGCTTGTGCAATTATAGCACACATCGTTGTAAATGCTTCTCAGGGATCCCCTTTGTTCAGAAATAGCAGGCATATAAGGCTTTGGCATTGCTTTTTGGTAAATAGAAGGCTGCTAAATGCCGCTGCACACCACACATGTATTATGCCCAGCAGTGAAGGGGTTAATTAGGGAGCTTGTAGGGAGGGATTAGGGTTAATTTTAGTTTTAGTGTAGTGTAATAGACAACCAAAAGTATTGATCTAGGTCCATTTTGGTATATTTCATGCCACCATTTCACCACCAAATGTGGTCAAATAAAAAAAAATCATTCACTTTTTCACAAACTTTATGTTTCTCACTGAAATTATTTACAAACAGCTTTTGCAATTATGGCACAAATGGTTGTAAATGCTTCTCTGGAATTCACTTTGTTCAGAAATAGCAGACATACATGTCTTTGGCGTTGCTTTTTTGTAATTAGTAGGCTGCTAAATGCTGCTGCGCACCACGCTTGTATTATGCCCAGCAGTGAAGGGGTTAATAAAGTAGCTTGTAGGGTTAATTTTAGCTTTAGTGTAGAGATCAGCCTCACACATGACACATCCCACCCCCTGATCCCTCCCTGACCCCCATCAAACAGCTCTCTTCCCTCCCTCACCTCACAATTGTCACCGCCATCTTATGTATTGGCAGAAAGTCTGCCAGTATAAAAATAAAGGTGTTTTTTTATGGTGTTTTTTTAAAAAAAAAATGTTTTATATATATTTTATATGAAGTGTAGGATCCCCCATTACCCCAAAACCTCCCTGACCCCCCAAACCCAAACAGCTCTCTAAGCCTCCCCCCTTGACCTATTGGCCGCCGTCTTAGGTACTGGCAGCTGTATCCAAGTACCCAGTTTACTAACAAATTTTCCCTTTAGTTTTCTAAAAAAATATAAACTCCCTATTTTCTGTAGTGAAACTCCCCCCCCCCCCCTCAATACCCTACCCCCTCCCCCTCCCGGATCCCATTCTAAACAAATTTTTACCCTCCCTCTCCCTTTTCTTTCCCCCTTCCTTCCTTCGGCTGAACATTGATGACCATGCACCCATCCTCCCGCCTCCTTGCACGCTCACGGACACTTGGTAACAGGAACCGGAACTCGTACCGGCGATGGGCCACTCACCTGCTTTCCTGCTATGGCTCCCACCCACCAACGATCGGCACCATCGCTGGCCAATGCAGAGAGGGCCACAGAGTGGCTCTCTCTGCATCGGTGGGTAAAAAAAGGTATTGCAGTGATGCCTCAATATTGAGGCATCACTGCAATACCTTGAAAGCGACTGGAAGTGATCACAATCGCTTCCACCACTTGAAACCCCTGAGGACACACAGGGTACACATTCATGAAGGCACAATCTTGTTTGGACATTTTTTGGCGCAATGGAGCGGTTTCAGTACTGTTAAAATTCAGTTTTAGAATTTATAATAGAAACCTGTAGCCTTCTACTTGTTTTCGGATGCATTTTAAACTAAGGACTAGATTTCCAGTGGAGTGCAATTTAGCACTGCCACTCACGCATTTACTTTAAAATATTCCCCCATAGATTTCAATGGAGACAGAAAAGTGGAAAAAGCCTAACACCCTTACTCGCAAGCTAATACGATCGCGTTTACTCAAGGGAGCTTACCCGACATGAAATATGAATGTTTCACATTCCAATGTTCTATTTTTATATATATATATATATATATATATATATATATATATATATATACTGAAGAGGGAATGGTCTTGATAGATCAAAGTGTACACTTTATACACAAAATGTTTTTATTAAACACAGTTGTATCTCCTCTGACGAAGAAGTTCTAACTTAGAAACGCATCAGAGATTACTTATAGACTTGTGTATCGAGTGATTGTCACTCCTGGACTTGGTTTGATATACGCTGTTCCTGTTCACCTATCCGTGATTTTAAGATACGATTTTCTAACCTCATATTGATTGAGGTTGTGTTTGAGTTTGTGTTTGTGAGTGCTTTTATGCTTTTTACTTGTGTTTTACTATTAAATACGTACTTCACTATATACCTGTGATATTTCATTTGCATGTGCTACTTGCACTTCGGAGAGGTGATGGCACTGTTAAATAAAAGTGATCTGCCATACTACAGGAACGGCACTGCTGGATTTAAAGTGATCTACCATACTACAGGAGCGACACTAAAGACCGGACTCATCCTTCATCCTGTTCATATCAGGACCACACTTAGGACGTCAGAGGGAGAATAACTCCAATCCCCAGATAGCGGCAACTTACCTCATATGGATTGAGTTAACCTTAACTAAGTGGTTTGATATTGGGGATCATTCCCCACACTATTTTCACCTGAGAGTTCCACATCTCACCTGTGGCACTGTTTTTCCTCCTTGTTTAAATTTTAATTTTATATATATATATATATATATATATATATATATATATATATATATATATATATATATAAACAGTATGTATATATATATATATATATATATATATATACGTTTATATATATATATATATATATATATGTATATATATACAGGGAGTGCAGAATTATTAGGCAAATGAGTATTTTGACCACATCATCCTCTTTATGCATGTTGTCTTACTCCAAGCTGTATAGGCTCGAAAGCCTACTACCAATTAAGCATATTAGGTGATGTGCATCTCTGTAATGAGAAGGGGTGTGGTCTAATGACATCAACACCTTATATCAGGTGTGCATAATTATTAGGCAACTTCCTTTCCTTTGGCAAAATGGGTCAAAAGAAGGACTTGACAGGCTCAGAAAAGTCAAAAATAGTGAGATATCTTGCAGAGGGATGCAGCACTCTTAAAATTGCAAAGCTTCTGAAGTGTGATCATCGTACAATCAAGCGTTTCATTCAAAATAGTCAACAGGGTCGCAAGAAGCGTGTGGAAAAACCAAGGCGCAAAATAACTGCCCATGAACTGAGAAAAGTCAAGCGTGCAGCTGCCAAGATGCCACTTGCCACCAGTTTGGCCATATTTCAGAGCTGCAACATCACTGGAGTGCCCAAAAGCACAAGGTGTGCAATACTCAGAGACATGGCCAAGGTAAGAAAGGCTGAAAGACGACCACCACTGAACAAGACACACAAGCTGAAACGTCAAGACTGGGCCAAGAAATATCTCAAGACTGATTTTTCTAAGGTTTTATGGACTGATGAAATGAGAGTGAGTCTTGATGGGCCAGATGGATGGGCCCGTGGCTGGATTGGTAAAGGGCACAGAGCTCCAGTCCGACTCAGACGCTAGCAAGGTGGAGGTGGAGTACTGGTTTGGCCTTTTCGGGATGAGGATGGAGTCAAGCTCAACTCCCAGTCCTACTGCCAGTTTCTGGAAGACACCTTCTTCAAGCAGTGGTACAGGAAGAAGTCTGCATCCTTCAAGAAAAACATGATTTTCATGCAGGACAATGCTCCATCACACGCGTCCAAGTACTCCACAGCGTGGCTGGCAAGAAAGGGTATAAAAGAAGAAAATCTAATGACATGGCATGCTGCTGCACGCAATGTTGATGGTGAACAGATCAAAACACTGACAGAATCCATGGATGGCAGGCTTTTGAGTGTCCTTACAAAGAAAGGTGGCTATATTGGTCACTGATTTGTTTTTGTTTTGTTTTTGAATGTCAGAAATGTATATTTGTGAATGTTGAGATGTTATATTGGTTTCACTGGTAAAAATAAATAATTGAAATGGGTATATATTTGTTTTTTGTTAAGTTGCCTAATAATTATGCACAGTAATAGTCACCTGCACACACAGATATCCCCCTAAAATAGCTATAACTAAAAACAAACTAAAAACTACTTCCAAAACTATTCAGCTTTGATATTAATTAGTTTTTTGGGTTAATTGAGAACATGGTTGTTGTTCAATAATAAAATTAATCCTCAAAAATACAACTTGCCTAATAATTCTGCACTCCCTGTATATAGGTATAGATATATACCGATACATATAGGAATATCTATTTAAAAATACTTATGACATAGGGTCAATTTATCAAAGTTATTCGCCTGTAATTGTGGGCAAAATAACGCATACACATATTTATGAAAGCAATCTGCGCGGATAATTGCGCAAATCTGAAGGAAACTTATTCACACTCCGCTTGCATTCGCCTAGGCACACGGGCTCGCACCAAGTGCATCAAAATACATAGTAAATGGCGTAATTTCACAGCGCGACCTACAAATATGCACAGTTTCTTATTTTTCATTGCTTTGCGCTGATAGGGAACTGAAATTTCTCCTTAAATTGCGTGTTCTATATTTCGCCATACAGACTAAGGCGAACATCATTATCATACATGCTTTTACATCTTGTGATGCAGTACATTCTTCTTTTAACTCATTTTTCAAAGGCTCGTCACCAAGAAGAAACTGTTATTGCCAGAAATTTGCCCTTCCACAGGTGCATACGGGTACGAAGAGTTATATATATATATATATATATATATATATATATATACACACACAGTATATATATATATTTATATATATATCGATATATTGATATATTGATTTCTGCAATCTTAAATGACCAACATATGGCAAAAACAGTACGGAAACATTATATAATATAAATAGATACCTAAAAAACGCTTTTTAAATAATCAAGCATGGCGTAAAGATTTATAGGGACGTACTGTGATAAATAGGGAGTAAATGCTTTTTCTGACAGGCAAAATGTATCATTATTATGCCCCAGCTAGCCTGCGTAAAGTTATGTTTATTTTCTTGATAAATTCAGGCACACATGTGCGCTTCTCAGGAGTTGAGCTGGGGCGCAGTTACAAGCCAAGCACATATAGGAGTTCACCTAGCCTTTGATAAATCGACCCCATGTGAAGAACTTTGGAATGCGAAAAACAGTACGTACACAATAAAACACTGTTTGATCCAACCTCCTTATCCAACTACCGCCCTATTTCCCTACTCCCTCTTGCCTCAAAGCTTCTCAAAAAGCTAGTATATGCACGCCTATCCCATTTCCTTACATTAAACTCCCTTCTCTACCCGCTGCAATCTGGATTTCGTCCCCATCACTCTACAGAGACAGCAATTGTTAAGGTTACCAAAGACCTACTTACAGCAAAATCAAAAGGTCACTTCTCTTTGCTTATCCTCCTTGATCTGTCCGCAGCCTTTGATACTGTTGACCACCCTCTTTTGCTCCAAACCTTCCAATCCTTCGGCATTTGTGACACATCCCTCTCGTGTTTCTTTTCCTACCTGTCTAACAGTACCTTTAGTGTAGCCTTCTCTGGGGCATCCTCTGCCCCGTCACCACTTTCTGTTGGGGTACCCCAAGGCTCTGTCCTCGGTCCTCTTCTCTTCTCAATCTACACATTATCATTAGGTTCCATAATAAAGTCCTACAGGTTCCAATATCATTTGTATGCTGACAACATCCAAATCTATTTCTCTGCACCAGACCTATATCCTTCCTTGCTAACCCTTGTCACTAACTGTCTTTCTAACATCTCTTCCTGGATGTCCTCTCACTACCTCAAGCAAAATCTCTCCAAAATTGAGCTCCTTATTTTCCCTCCTTCTTCCAAAATCTCCACCCCAATCTCCACCGACAACTCCATTATTACCCCTACCCCGCATGCCCGATGTCTTGGGGTCACACTTGACTCAGATCTTTCTTTCACTCCTCACATTCAGTCCTTGGCTAAATCCTGCTGCTTCCACCTTAAAAACGTCTCTAAAATTAGACATTACCTTACACAAAAAACAACTAAGATTTTAATCCACTCTCTCATCCTTTCCCGCCTCGATTACTGCAACTCTGTCATCTCTGTTCTCCCACGCTGCTGCCTAGCTCCTTTACAATCCATAATGAATGCCTCTGCCAGGCTAAATTTCCTTACACAACGTTCTTAATCTGTTGCACCTCTCTGCCAATCCCTTCACTGGCTTCCTCTTGCCTCCAGGATTAAACACAAAATTCTCACTCTGACATACAAAGCCCTTGACTGCACTGCTCCCTCCTATAGCTCAGACCTTGTCTCCAGATACTCTCCCTCCTGTCCCCTTCAATCTGCTCATGACCTCCTACTCTCCTCCTCTCTTGTTACCTCCTCACACTCCCCCTTTACAGGACTTTTCCAGACTGGCTCCCATCTTGTGGAACTCTCTGCCTCACTCCACAAGACTCTCCCCTAGTTTTGAAAACTTCAAAGCTTTCCCTAAAGACTCTACTGTTCAGGGATGCATACAACCTACACTAACCTTTCTTTATACTAGTTCCTCTCCTCCATTGCTATCCCCTTGAACCCCCTTAAAATGTAAGCCTAAGAGCTATGCTGTTTGTAGATCACCTTCTTTAGAGCTGACTACAACAGTGCGACTCTTGACAGGGCCCTCTACCCGTCTGATCCATATAAATGTTTCCTTGTATTCCGACTATGTTTATAGCACTGCGGAATCTGATGGTGCTAAATATGATTTTCATGCTTTTAGCTACTTGATTGCAAAGAGCTCAAATGCACACACACACACACACGCATATATATATATATATATATATATATATATATATATATATATATATATATATATGTCTAAATGTGTGCACATATGTATTTATGTTAATACATATATACACATATAAATACATATGTACACACATATAAGCACCTTTTCAGCTTTTTTTTCTTCTAACTCCTGAGACCTCATATCTTTAAGCCCTTATAACTTTTTTATGCAATTTTTTTTATAAATAATTTTTAGCAGACAGTGTAACTGTAAGTTGAGTGTAACAGTAAAAATAACACTTTCTTCTATATGAAGAACATAGGAATGTATCCTAACATCTTCAGCTTTAGCGTAGTTAGTCTAATACAGTGTTGGGTTTGCACACGAGCGATAACTGTTAGACTTTTTTTACAGTACACCTCATAGAAGATCTGTAGGGAGAATGTGTTTCAAGTCTTGAAAAATTGCATTTATATTTACTGGAAACACACACTTCCCGTAGACCACAATGTAAAGGCACTACCACCAAATTAACCGCAAAATACTGTCTTGTGCAGTAATTTATTTTTTCATAAAATATACTACATAGTATTTTGGGGGCATTTGGGGTAGATTCATAACATTAACCAAAGATCTGATCTCTGGTTAATTTTGTAAGAGCTAATTGCTAACGTGAGCTGACGGGTTCGTGAAAATTTAACACTTCACTTGTAATCAAGCCCTTTATGTTTTAATGTTATTTTTTTAATATAAATACTTTAAATTCATATTTTCTTTACTTAGAAGAAAATGTTCTTTTTCTTTTTAAATATAAATATAGATATGAGGGTGAATCAAAATGTAATGCCTCCACATCTGTAATTTTAGAGTCTTTTAGAATCACTGTACAATTTTATAGAAGTGTCCTTTCACTACTAATGTATACCTTTGGTTTTCAGATTGAGCGAATACAAACTTTGATCTGAAGCTAAAACAATGAGCTGACATTGAATGTCCGACGAAAGAGGGTTGTGCACCTAACAAAATCCCTAATCGGCTTAAGAGGTGTTATGGGGATGCTGTAATGTACATTAACAATGTTAGGCGTTGGGTGTGGAATTTTCAAGAAGGAGAAATCGAAATTGTAGATAAGCAGAGTGGCCGTCCGTCAACATCAGTCAACGTGCTAATGAGTTGATTCAAAGCGAGAGACGCATCAGAGTTCAGGACGCTGCATTGAATGTGTCATATGTTTGTGCACAAGTGATAATTGCTGACTTGGGATATCAGAAGGTTTGTGCTAAGTGGGTTCCCAAGCGGTTGACAGTTGACAATCAGATGAGGCAGGTGGAGGTGTGTCAAATGCTCCTGGATCCATTTGAAGCTGAGGGACATTAATTCTTCAAAAATCTGGTCACCGGGGATGAGAAGTTGGCATATCTATATTACCCAGAGTGTAAGGTTCAATCCAAGTAATGGTGCCAAAGTGGTTGTCCACGTCCCAAAACATTCAAGTCTGCCAGATCGACATAGAAGGTGATGTTTTGGGACATACAGGGCATTATTCTCATTGACTTTTTGGATAGACCTCACACAATCAAAAGCAAAACCTACGTTACTACACTTAAGAAGCTGAAGAAGGCCATTAGGAAGAAGAGACCACATCAAGACATTCATTCTATACAGCTCCATCACGATATTGTGAGACCACACACCTTTTGTTCACAATCCAGACGTTTGCCAAAATGGGGTGATCTGTGGTACCGCATCCACCGTACAGCCCTTATTTGGCACCTTCGGACTTCTACCTGTTTGGGCCTATGAAGGACACATAGCAGAATATGTTCTATTTATTTTTAAATAAATATTCTTATATAATCTGTATTTATCTATACCTATATACACTCATGTGTATATATATATATATATATATATATATATATATATAATGTTCCAACTTCATGCACTCACTCCAACAAGTATCAATATGCCCGGATGTCTCCTCCTGTAAATATCTCAATGATGAGGGCACTCACAGGAGTTAATAATGAAGTAATATTTTATTAATTAATACGTTACATCAACATGTGTCAAGGTCGACATTTCGGCTTAAACATTAATCCCTCTTTAAGACCATCTAAAATATAAACAATATATTACATTAAAGTATCCCTTTAAAATCAATACTTAATAATCCTTTTATTATAACTATTATAAATCCTTCACCTACACCTTTACTACCTATATCCCCCACTGGACGAACCCATATGTGGTATACTTTAAAATGTAACACACAGTATCCAAATATCAGTTTCTAAAATGGACTGCATAATACCTCAATTGACACTAAGTAACTATACCTCTAATTAAGTACATCAAAGTTAGACAAAGGCTTTAGTGAAATCGTCATCCACATAGCATGACCCATATAGTAGGAATAAGCATTTTCACAAAAAAAGTACCTTAAACTTTAAATGTTACAACATTACAAGTTCGGTGTCTGAACCGCCATAAGAGAAAGCTGCTATTAAGCGTGTGCACGAGACAGTCTTTTGATCAAGCTGCTCGTTTCTAATTAGTGTGCACGTCATATGACGCTCAACAACAAGGGGTGTAAACTAAGTGCCGTGTTTAATACATGACACTCACGAATAAGATACAAATTGGTAACCTTAACAGAATTAGTACAGTATAGGCCCTATGGGCAATGGTTGCAGACATCACAATTAGCATATATGTCAATCAATAGTAGCCGATATACGAATTAAGGGCATCTTAAATAGCTTTCAAATACAATAGGGAATAAATGGATGTACATACATAATAAAATAATAAGCTTAATTAACATTGTCATAGATAACAAGCAAATGTTAGATTCATGTGTACAGAATGTTGTTATACACTACTTATACAAAGAAGAAACAGAACACTGTTAGTAGACTAGTGAATAATATAAATAGGTATTTAACCTTTTCGGGGCCAATGTATCCAATCTATGAATCCATTGGGCTTCCCTTTTAAGTAGTTCTTCATTTCTATTGCCACCCCTTCTAAGAGGAGGGATCCTATAAATCACCATAGCTCGTAACATAGCAACAGTAAGACCCATTTCTAAAAAATGTCTGACTACTGGCTAATCACTTTTTTATCTTTCAATGCTGACCTGATAGCACTCTTATGATTAGCTAATCTCTCTCTAAAGGAGGTGCTTGCTTTTCAAATGTAAAATTTACCACACGGACAGGAAAGAAAATAAACAACATTGTCTGATGTACAAGTAAGCCTGTGTCTGATTGTATATTTCTTGGATGTATATGGATGGCAAAATGTAGATCCAGAAAATAAAGTGTTACATGTCACACAGTTTCCACATTTATAACAACCCGTCTTGCCTTTCGGTAGCCATGTACAGGGAGTGCAGAATTATTAGGCAAATGAGTATTTTGACCACATCATCCTCTTTATGCATGTTGTCTTACTCCAAGCTGTATAGGCTCGAAAGCCTACTACCAATTAAGCATATTAGGTGATGTGCATCTCTGTAATGAGAAGGGGTGTGGTCTAATGACATCAACACCCTATATGAGGTGTGCATAATTATTAGGCAACTTCCTTTCCTTTGGCAAAATGGGTCAAAAGAAGGACTTGACAGGCTCAGAAAAGTAAAAAATAGTGAGATATCTTGCAGAGGGATGCAGCACTCTTAAAATTGCAAAGCTTCTGAAGCGTGATCATCGAACAATCAAGCGTTTCATTCAAAATAGTCAACAGGGTAGCAAGAAGCGTGTGGAAAAACCAAGGCGCAAAATAACTGCCCATGAACTGAGAAAAGTCAAGCGTGCAGCTGCCAAGATGCCACTTGCCACCAGTTTGGCCATATTTCAGAGCTGCAACATCACTGGAGTGCCCAAAAGCACAAGGTGTGCAATACTCAGAGACATGGCCAAGGTAAGAAAGGCTGAAAGACGACCACCACTGAACAAGACACACAAGCTGAAACGTCAAGACTGGGCCAAGAAATATCTCAAGACTGATTTTTCTAAGGTTTTATGGACTGATGAAATGAGAGTGAGTCTTGATGGGCCAGATGGATGGGCCCGTGGCTGGATTGGTAAAGGGCAGAGAGCTCCAGTCCGACTCAGACACCAGCAAGGTGGAGGTGGAGTACTGGTTTGGGCTGGTATCATCAAAGATGAGCTTGTCGGGCCTTTTCGGGTTGAGGATGGAGTCAAGCTCAACTCCCAGTCCTACTGCCAGTTTCTGGAAGACACCTTCTTCAAGCAGTGGTACAGGAAGAAGTCTGCATCCTTCAAGAAAAACATGATTTTCATGCAGGACAATGCTCCATCACACACGTTCAAGTACTCCACAGCGGGGCTGGCAAGAAAGGGTATAAAATAAGAAAATCTAATGACATGGCCTCCTTGTTCACCTGATCTGAACCCCATTGAGAACCTGCGGTCCATCATCAAATGTGAGATTTACAAGGAAGGAAAACAGTACACCTCTCTGAACAGTGTCTGGGAAGCTGTGGTTGCTGCTGCACGCAATGTTGATGGTGAACAGATCAAAACACTGACAGAATCCATGGATGGCAGGCTTTTGAGTGTCCTTGCAAAGAAAGGTGGCTATATTGGTCACTGATTTGTTTTTGTTTTGTTTTTGAATGTCAGAAATGTATATTTGTGAATGTTGAGATGTTATATTGGTTTCACTGGTAAAAATAAATAATTGAAATGGGTATATATTTGTTTTTTGTTAAGTTGCCTAATAATTATGCACAGTAATAGTCACCTGCACACACAGATATCCCCCTAAAATAGCTATAACTAAAAACAAACTAAAAACCACTTCCAAAACTATTCAGCTTTGATATTAATGAGTTTTTTGGGTTCATTGAGAACATGGTTGTTGTTCAATAATAAAATCAATCCTCAAAAATACAACTTGCCTAATAATTCTGCACTCCCTGTAGTTTGTCCCTGACTAATATCATGTTTAACCAGCATAGATCTTAAACTGTGTCCCTTTCTGTACACAATTGTTGGTGGTTTAGTATTTTTAAAGGGTAACGTAGGGTCAAATATCAAATGCAAGCTCTTAGTCAGGGCTTTTTAAACTAGATTACTAGCTGGTGTGTAGGTAGTGACAAAGTTCAGGTTAGTGTTGCTCTTGACAAAGTTCAGGTTAGTGTTGCTATCTTAGCTACTTTCATTTTCTAAATTAATGTAGTTTGATCAAGGTCTACAATTTCTGCCCATACAGTATCTATCACCTAGATTACGAGTCTTGCGTTAGCTTTAAAAATTAGAGGTCCCAACGCTGCTTTTTAACGCCCGCTGGTAATACGAGTCTGGCAGGTACAGGTGTACCGCTCACTTTTTTTCTGCGACTCAAGCATACCACAAATCCCCTTACGTCAATTGCGTATCCTATCTTTTCAATGGGACTTGCCTAACGCCGGTATTACGAGTCTTGGAAAAAGTGAGCGGTAGACCCCCCTCACCCCCCCCCACATTGCAAACACTTAAATACATTTTTTAATCCCTAATCTGCCGACCGGACATCGCCGCCACTTCAATAAATATATTAACCCCTAAACAGCCGCACTCCCGCCTCAAAAACACTAGTTACATTTTATTAACCCCTAATCTGCCATCCCTAACATCGCCAACACCAACCTACATTTATTAAACCCTAATCTACCGCCCCCAACGTCGCCACCACTATACTAAAGTCTTTAACCCCTAAATCTAAGTTTAACCCTAACCCTAACACCCCCTAACTTAAATATAATTTAAAATAATCTAAATAAAATTACTACAATTAAATAAATTATTCCTATTTAAAACTAAATACTCTCCTATAAAATAAACCCTAAACTAGCTACAATATAACTAATAATTACATTGTAGCTATCTAAGGGTTTATTTTTATTTTACAGGCAACTTTGTATTTATTTTAACTAGGTACAATAGTTATTAAATTGTTATTAAATATTTAATAACTTCCTAGTTAAAATAAGTACAAATTTACCTGTAAAATAAATCCTAACCTAAGTTACAATTACACCTAACACTACACTATAATTAAATTAATTCACTAAACTAACTACAATTAATTACAATTAAATTAAATAAACTAAAGTACAACCCCCCCACTAAATTACAGAAAATAATAAAATAATTACAAGAATTTTAAACTAATTACACCTAATCTAATCCCCCTAATAAAATAAAAAAGCCCCCCAAAATAAAAAAATCCCTACCCTATACTAAATTACAAATAGCCCTTAAAAGGGCCTTTTGCGAGGCATTGCCCCAAAGTAATCAGCTCTTTTACCTGTAAAAAAAAATAAAATCCCCCCAACATTAAAACCCACCACCCACACACCCAACCCTACTCTAAAACCCACCCTATCCCCCCTTAATAAAACCTAACACTAACCCCTTGAAGATCACCCTACCTTGAGACATCTTCACCCAACCGGGCAGAAGAGGACCTCCAGACGGGCAGAAGTCTTCATCCAGACAGCATCTTCTGTCTTCATCCATCCGGAGCGGAGCGGTTCCATCTTCAAGCCCTCCGACGTGGAGCATCCTCTTCCATCCGACGATTAACACTAAATGACGGTACCTTTAAGTGACATCATCCAAGATGGAGTCCCTTCAATTCCGATTGGCTGATAGAATTGTATCAGCCAATCGGAATTAAGGTAGAAAAAATCCTATTGGCTGATCCAATCAGCCAATAGGATTGAGCTTGCATTCTATTGGCTGTTCTAATCAGCCAATAGAATGCCAGCTCAATCCTAAATTTCTACCTTAATTCCGAATTGGCTGATAGAATTCTATCAGCCACTTGGAATTGAAGGGACGCCATCTTGGATGACGTCACTTAAAGGTACCGTCATTTAGTGTTAGTTGTCGGATGGAAGAGGATGCTCCGTGTCGGATGGCTTGAAGATGGACCTGCTCCGTTCCGGATGGATGAAGATAGAAGATGCCGCATGGATGAAGACTTCTGCCCGTTTCGAGGTCCTCTTCTGCCGGATCGGATGAAGACTTCTGGCCGTCTGGAGGACTAGTTCTGCCCGGTTGGGTGAAGACGTCTCAAGGTAGGGTGATCTTCAAGGGGTTAGTGTTAGTAGGGTTGGGTATGTGGGTGGTGGGTTTTAATGTTGGAGGGGATTGTATTTTTGTTTACAGGTAAAAGAGCTGATTACTTTGGGGCAATGGGCATTGCCCCAAAGTAATCAGCTCTTTTACCTGTAAACAAAAATACAATTTTAAGAGCTATTTGTAATTTAGTATAGGGTAGGGATTTTTTTTATTAGGGGGATTAGATTAGGTGTAATTAGTTTAAAAAACTTGTAATTATTTTATTATTTTTTGTAATTTAGTGGGTTTTTTTTCGTACTTTAGATTATTTAATTTAATTGTAATTAATTGTAGTTAATTTAGGGAATTAATTTAATTATAGTGTAGTGTTAGGTGTAATTGTAACTTAGGTTAGGGTTTATTTTACAGGTAAATTTGTACTTATTTTAGCTAGGTAGTTAATAAATAGTTAATAACTATTTAATAACTATTGTACCAAGTTAAAATAAATACAAACTTGCCTGTAAAATAAAAATAAACCCTGAGATAGCTACAATGTAACTATTAGTTATAATGTAGCTATCTTAGGGTTTATTTTATAGGTATTTAGTTTTAAATAGGAATCATTTAGTTAATTGTAGTTATTTTATTTAGATGTATTTAAATTATATTTAAGTTGGGGGGGATAGGGTTAGACTTAGATTTAGGGGTTAATATATTTATTATAGTGGCGGGCGACGTTGGGGGTGGCAGATTATGGGTTAATAAGTGTAGTTTGGTGGCGGCAACATTGGGGGCGGCAGATTAGGGGTTAATAAATATAATGTAGGTGTCGGCAATGTTGGGGCAACAGATTAGGGGTTCATTAGTATAATGTAGGTTGCGGCGGTGTCCGGAGCGGCAGATTAGGGGTTAATAATATAATGTAGGTTGCGGTAATGTTGGGGGTGGCAGATTAGGGGTTAATAAGTGTAAGATTAGGGGTGTTTAGACTCGGGGTTCATGTTAGGGTGTTAGGTGTAGACATAAATGTACTTTCCCCATAGGAATCAATGGGGCTGTGTTAGGAGCTGAACGCTGCTTTTTTGCAGGTGTTAGGTTTTTTTCAGACGTATCTGCCCCATTAATTCCTATGGGGACATGGTGCCCGAGCTGTTATTGAGGTGAGATGTGGAGCTAAATTTTGCTCTCCGCTCACTTTTTTGCGGCTAACGCCGGGTTTAAAAAAACCTGTAATACCAGTGTTGTTTGTAGGTGAGCAGTGAGCATAAACTGAGCGTTAGCACCACACCCCTATTACCGCAAAACTCGTAATCTAGGTGTATGTCTTTAGCTCTGTAACCTCTAGCCAAAAATCTAGCTCTCATAATTTGGTATTGATGCTCTTTATCATTTGGTTCTGTATTGGTATGTATAACTCTTAATAACTGAGATTTCAGAATCCCCTCCGGTACATTAGTATATTTGAGTTAATTTGACACCATCATATGCTAACCTTTTTGTGACATGGTATGAGAACAAATATATATATACCATCAAAATTATTCAAATATGGGGGGCGGAGCTAGCTCTGCATCTGAGCACTCACACTTTACATTAGCTCCGGCTATACTCATCAGATTTAAGCATTTTCGACCGCTCAGAGCAGGCAACTTTTAATTGTATAGCAGCTGATCAAGTGGCAAAATACTTTCAGCAACTCCGATGGTGTAAGAGATTTAATCAGTGGCACATCTCACGGTTTATGCCCACAGAGACCGCTGCAACGAAAATGGGAAAGGCGCCATCTTGCTAGCTCGACCGTGCTGATATCTCTCCACCGAGAGTGACATTTACTATGTCACTATTAAGGACTTTGTCACCCCTTCAACATGGATGGACACCTATTCCATACAGTCATCCCAGATCTACTAAAGGCTTTTGAATGGAAAATGGATAAATGTTTTGAGGATCTACTTCAATCGTTACACCCAGAACTCACAAGTGGTGACTCTAGCTCTGGGGAACCTGAGGGTGAGATACATTTCGGGAGCATACCCTTGGCTCCCAGGATCCTATACAGATAGAACACACTGTCGCTCTTACCACAGAACAGAACAGGGTGACGCCTCTGACTGGGACTGAATGTCCTATAGAAAAAACCCATATGTCACATGTGCCTGATCATCCAGCTACTACACAGCAACTAAGTTTTATTGCCAGCAACTAAGATCTTTAGCCAGCATGCAGCTAATGGCTGGCGGCATTAGTTTTCCAGTTGAAGCGTTCCTCTTCAGGTAAGATAACTTACCCCACATTCTGGCCTATATAACTGACCACATGCTGCCTCAACTCAGAATCAGAATAGGCTAATCCTTCATGAACCCTGGCCTGTCTTCTGTGTGACTCTGGTACTCATGATCATAAGCAGCCCTTCACGTTGTCGGACTATTGGACTAAGTTCCTGCATGAACATTGATAAATAATATGGAATCTCCTGTGTAATGGGCCTTTTTTGCTTTATATCCCTAAGGAAGCTGTGTGGTATAATAGATATTAGACAACAGTGTTTATCCTGATCATATATGTTGCTATTAACAGCCTCTGTTTTTTTTAATATAGAGGAGTGCCCACAATTGTTGCTTCAGCTTCTACTTTCAACACCTGCTATGTTGTTATCATGAACCCATGTTGACATGTATGTGTTCCCAGGTTTTATTTTAATATCTGTGACAGGCTTAGATGTATAGTTATATATGTTTCAGAGAAAGCAGGCTAAGTGATGATTAACACCATATATCTATATATGTGTATATATGTTTACTCTAACTGGATCAGTTTTAATACTCACTCACCCAGTTTAGCTCACCTACTGTAGGAGTGGTCAATAGTACAGCAAGTACTCACCCATAAATGTCTAGGCCTCCGTAGTTATGGCTAGCACTGGCATATCCATATGCGGGAGCTCTATCTTCTGCTTATAACGCCTATGCTCTGCCAGCGGCCGGGACAGAGTTGTGGGCCCAATTTAAGGATACATTAGCCCCCTTTATTGTGTTTATTATTGCAGCCTTTTTTGCAGTGATACTATATTTCTAAAGATACTGCAAAGGTAAATATCAACTGTATATCTTACCGAGCCCACTCTGTGGTGTTAAGCTTCATTACAACTTACATAGGGACGACCTATTAATTACTGTAGAACAAAATGTTGTGCAACACTTCCCCAACCAGAAACTCTTCCTTTATTGATAAGGCTATATCCAGATTATAGTACTTAATACCTGGACAATGAGCATAGAGCCGGATTGCTAATGCACTAAATAATCTACACAAACTTACTCCGTTAATATCACATACAATTTGTTGAGAATACCACAAACTTTGCTATTCCCCTTACATCTAAGCAGAAATTCCATTTAGCTATAGGAAAGTCATCAAGCTAGGATGAAAGGCTTGATGGCAATCTCCCCGCAATCCTATTAACCTGTGTTACCTAGTATATCTCTTAGAGCAACTCTTGCCCACTATTTCTTTATATATATTATGTCAGAATCCAGTGTTTAAAGTAGGTGATCTATGCAGTAGATAGACTTTGAGTGGTTCTGAAACATTCTAGCATACTGTATGTTATTGATCACTCAGAAACCTACTTTCCTTTGACTGAAATTAGGCTTATTTGCCAAACTTGTATTTATCCCATTCCCATATAGTTTTACAAATTATCTAGCACGTCTAATATACAGCTGGCTGTTTTATTAGTTGTCAACGGACCTCATGGTTATATATCTGATGCCCAGCCTGAACCAAGCTGTGGGTATTCTCTCCTAAGTTATTTTATTGAAAATATCAATTTAATATATATATAACGCTACCCTAGTGTTAACTACATATCCTGGTATCGATGTTAAAAAATCTTCCTCTAGGACTATACTAAGTTTGCATTGAGTTATGTGAACTCTCTACTGCTACATATTCATGCACATTTTGTTGAGGATTTAAATTATACGCTATAAGTATCTATTGGTTTCTCTGAGTAGGCCAGGAAGAAATGCAGGTTGACTTTCCGCCTATACGATATAGTACTACCTCTCGGTACGTCCCCAATAGATCCAAGTTATTTATTTACCCTTCACATCCTTCTTCCACTAAGGTACACTATATACTTGAGTTCCTGCCATATATATTTAGCTGTGCATCTCCACACATTCTTACTATTTGCCATTATACTGTCTATATATAGAAGCCCTTCACAATGTTATGTATCTCATTTTAATTCCACAAACTACCCTCATAAGTCTCTATCCTACAATATAGGACTTTTATTGGCTATTCGGAGGGATATATTAGCCATATGTAGTACCTGCCCAGTTCACTCCTCCTTCTTAAGTCACATAGGGGAAGAACCCCCCCCCCCCCCACTCACTACTCTAGACCCTACCAAAGTTAAATATAGTTATGTATGGACAACATATGATCTGACCTGTTGTCCCTCACAGTTCCCCTCTTATCTCCTATAATCTGCTGGAACTTCCCTAAGTCTCTTACATCAACTATGGTTTTTCTACACATTGTCATCTGTTCATTTGCTCATTGTTATAATGTATGTTAAGTGTGACACACAATTTTGACACCTCACCTATTATATAACAATAGGAAAGTAACCTTAAACTAAGCTCTCAGCTATTATAGTCTAATACTACCTCAAAGTATAGTTTCATGGAGGCTATTTCCCAATTAGCGTCTTCCCTTTTACGCCATGCCTTATCGGCCTTATCGGACAAGGCTGATATTAGCACAAAAGTTTCATATTACCTCAAGCCTTAGCCACCTATTTATCCTCTTAATTCCTAACTATAGAAAGCCTTCATCATTTAACATTTTACGACATATAGCCTCATCTTAGCTCCTATAATGGCTATCACTATGACCCGCTCCCCCCAATAGTATACTACTACCACTGTGAGCTCTATCCCCCTAAGCTACTCACACAGCGGCAGACTATATCTATTATCAGGTTCACACATACTACTTTATATTGGTCTCCTCCCAACCTTTCACTTTCCCAGCATGACCCTATACTTAACTTAGCAAACCACTATTTTTAGTTGTTCCATTAGTTGGTATATATACATAAACAATCCATTTCCAGAATATACAGATACCTTCAGGCCTAGACTCCTAATAGATCATCCTCTATCCTAATTACACTACTCAGTTGGGCTCCATCTTTTTATTATCCTTTCCATTTTTTTTTCCTCAGACAATGTGCAATTCTATTAAGAGCCCAACCCTCCCCCGCCCCCTACCATCCTCTAACCTAAATCAGCTCTTGCCTGCTGATCCACCCCAAGCTTACCATAATCTTACTTTTTGGTCATCCGCCCCCGGTGACCATTACTATCTCCCACGATATTCTATTATATAATAAATACACAATAAAAATATACACTTAGCAGTGCTTATCTGCTGAAAAATACCCCCTTTCCCCCCTTCTCTACTCCGTTTACCATAAGCTTTGAGACCTCTATATATTTAGGGCTCTAGGTCACCCAGACTGAGAGTTTATTCTTAATTTTCTAGTTAGTTTCCAGTGAGACCCTAACTTATGTTATATGCTAAACAATATGGGTCCTCCTTGTAGCTACTGAGTTTTCTTTAGTGTCCAACTGGTCCTGTAGGACCTTAATAATAGCTACTTACATTTTTTTGCATAAACTTGCAAAATAAGGATTTCATTTAACCAAATGTTAATATACCTTATTGTGTGACAAGTTTCTTTTTTTCTATACAATTTTATTATTGAAAGGTGTGGCACTGTCACTGTTTTCTATTGAATCTACATATGATCACAATGTAATCTTTGTAACAAGATTTCTTGTATCTGTTATATTTCTAATAATCCTCAATTAAAGACTTATTACTAAAAAAAAAAAAAAAAATACTCAAATATACTAATGTACCGGAGGTACATCGATGATCTGTTTATGGTATGGGGTGGCTCGGAGATAGAATTACAACAGTTGTACACTCAATTAAACTTATATCAACCTATGTTCAATTTAAAATGGAAACCAGTAGAACTGAACTTCAATTTTTAGATCTTTGTATCTATAAACAAACTAATGTGAATCAAAGTTTATTGTGCACTATTGATTGACATATATGCTAATAGAGATGTCTGCAACCATTGACATAGGGCCTATACTGTACTAATTCTGTTAAGGTTACTTTTTGTATATTATTCGTGAGTGTTATGTATTAAACACGGCACTTAGTTTACACCACTTGTTGTTAAGTGTTGAGAACATGGTTGTTGTTCAATAATATAATCAATCCTCAAAAATACAACTTGCCTAATAATTCTGCACTCCCTGTAGTTTGTCCCTGACTAATATCATGTTTAACCAGCATAGATCTTAAACTGTGTCCCTTTCTGTACACAATTGTTGGTGGTTTAGTATTTTTAAAGGGTAACGTAGGGTCAAATATCAAATGCAAGCTCTTAGTCAGGGCTTTTTAAACTAGATTACTAGCTGGTGTGTAGGTAGTGACAAAGTTCAGGTTAGTGTTGCTCTTGACAAAGTTCAGGTTAGTGTTGCTCTCTTAGCTACTTTCATTTTCTAAATTAATGTAGTTTGATCAAGGTCTACAATTTCTGCCCATACAGTATCTATCACCTAGATTACGAGTCTTGCGTTAGCTTTAAAAATTAGAGGTCCCAACGCTGCTTTTTAACGCCCGCTGGTAATACGAGTCTGGCAGGTACAGGTGTACCGCTCACTTTTTTTCTGCGACTCAAGCATACCACAAATCCCCTTACGTCAATTGCGTATCCTATCTTTTCAATGGGACTTGCCTAACGCCGGTATTACGAGTCTTGGAAAAAGTGAGCGGTAGACCCCCCTCACCCCCCCCACATTGCAAACACTTAAATACATTTTTTAATCCCTAATCTGCCGACCGGACATCGCCGCCACTTCAATAAATATATTAACCCCTAAACAGCCGCACTCCCGCCTCAAAAACACTAGTTACATTTTATTAACCCCTAATCTGCCATCCCTAACATCGCCAACACCAACCTACATTTATTAAACCCTAATCTACCGCCCCCAACATCGCCACCACTATACTAAAGTCATTAACCCCTAAATCTAAGTTTAACCCTAACCCTAACACCCCCTAACTTAAATATAATTTAAAATAATCTAAATAAAATTACTACAATTAAATAAATTATTCCTATTTAAAACTAAATACTTACCTATAAAATAAACCCTAAACTAGCTACAATATAACTAATAATTACATTGTAGCTATCTAAGGGTTTATTTTTATTTTACAGGCAACTTTGTATTTATTTTAACTAGGTACAATAGTTATTAAATTGTTATTAAATATTTAATAACTTCCTAGTTAAAATAAGTACAAATTTACCTGTAAAATAAATCCTAACCTAAGTTACAATTACACCTAACACTACACTATAATTAAATTAATTCCCTAAACTAACTACAATTAATTACAATTAAATTAAATAAACTAAAGTACAACCCCCCCACTAAATTACAGAAAATAATAAAATAATTACAAGAATTTTAAACTAATTACACCTAATCTAATCCCCCTAATAAAATAAAAAAGCCCCCCAAAATAAAAAAATCCCTACCCTATACTAAATTACAAATAGCCCTTAAAAGGGCCTTTTGCGGGGCATTGCCCCAAAGTAATCAGCTCTTTTACCTGTAAAAAAAAATAAAATCCCCCCAACATTAAAACCCACCACCCACACACCCAACCCTACTCTAAAACCCACCCTATCCCCCCTTAATAAAACCTAACACTAACCCCTTGAAGATCACCCTACCTTGAGACATCTTCACCCAACCGGGCAGAAGAGGACCTCCAGATGGGCAGAAGTCTTCATCCAGACAGCATCTTCTGTCTTCATCCATCCGGAGCGGAGCGGTTCCATCTTCAAGCCCTCCGACGTGGAGCATCCTCTTCCATCCGACGATTAACACTAAATGACGGTACCTTTAAGTGACGTCATCCAAGATGGAGTCCCTTCAATTCCGATTGGCTGATAGAATTGTATCAGCCAATCGGAATTAAGGTAGAAAAAATCCTATTGGCTGATCCAATCAGCCAATAGGATTGAGCTCGCATTCTATTGGCTGTTCTAATCAGCCAATAGAATGCCAGCTCAATCCTATTGGCTGATTGGATCAGTCAATAGGATTTTTTCTACCTTAATTTCGATTGGCTGATACAATTCTATCAGCCAATCGGAATTAAAGGGACGCCATCTTGGATGACGTCACTTAAAGGTACCGTCATTTAGTGTAAATTGTCGGATGGAAGAGGATGCTCCGCGTCGGAGGGCTTGAAGATGGACCCGCTCCGCTAAATTACAGAAAATAATAAAATAATTACAATTTTTTTAAACTAATTACACCTAATCTAATTAATTGGATCAGCCAATAGAATGTGAGCTCAATCCTATTGGCTGATTGCATCAGCCAATAGGATTTTTTCTACCTTAATTCCGAATTGGCTGATAGAATTCTATCAGCCAATTGGAATTGAAGGGACGCCATCTTGGATGACGTCACTTAAAGGTACCGTCATTTAGTGTTAGTTGTCGGATGGAAGAGGATGCTCCGTGTCGGATGGCTTGAAGATGGACCTGCTCCGTTCCGGATGGATGAAGATAGAAGATGGCGCATGGATGAAGACTTCTGCCCGTTTCGAGGTCCTCTTCTGCCGGATCGGATGAAGACTTCTGGCCATCTGGAGGACTAGTTCTGCCCGGTTGGGTGAAGACGTCTCAAGGTAGGGTGATCTTCAAGGGGTTAGTGTTAGGTTTTATTAAGGGGGGATTGGGTGGGTTTTAGAGTAGGGTTGGGTATGTGGGTGGTGGGTTTTAATGTTGGAGGGGATTGTATTTTTGTTTACAGGTAAAAGAGCTGATTACTTTGGGGCAATGGGCATTGCCCCAAAGTAATCAGCTCTTTTACCTGTAAACAAAAATACAATTTTAAGAGCTATTTGTAATTTAGTATAGGGTAGGGATTTTTTTTATTAGGGGGATTAGATTAGGTGTAATTAGTTTAAAAAACTTGTAATTATTTTATTATTTTTTGTAATTTAGTGGGGGTTTTTTCGTACTTTAGTTTATTTAATTTAATTGTAATTAATTGTAGTTAATTTAGGGAATTAATTTAATTATAGTGTAGTGTTAGGTGTAATTGTAACTTAGGTTAGGGTTTATTTTACAGGTAAATTTGTACTTATTTTAGCTAGGTAGTTAATAAATAGTTAATAACTATTTAATAACTATTGTACCAAGTTAAAATAAATACAAACTTGCCTGTAAAATAAAAATAAACCCTGAGATAGCTACAATGTAACTATTAGTTATAATGTAGCCATCTTAGGGTTTATTTTATAGGTATTTAGTTTTAAATAGGAATCATTTAGTTAATTGTAGTTATTTTATTTAGATGTATTTAAATTATATTTAAGTTGGGGGGGATAGGGTTAGACTTAGATTTAGGGGTTAATATATTTATTATAGTGGCGGGCGACGTTGGGGGTGGCAGATTATGGGTTAATAAGTGTAGTTTGGTGGCTGCAACATTGGGGGCGGCAGATTAGGGGTTAATAAATATAATGTAGGTGTCGGCAATGTTGGGGCAACAGATTAGGGGTTCATTAGTATAATGTAGGTTGCGGCGGTGTCCGGAGCGGCAGATTAGGGGTTAATAATATAATGTAGGTTGCGGTAATGTTGGGGGTGGCAGATTAGGGGTTAATAAGTGTAAGATTAGGGGTGTTTAGACTCAGGGTTCATGTTAGGGTGTTAGGTGTAGACATAAATGTACTTTCCCCATAGGAATCAATGGGGCTGTGTTAGGAGCTGAACGCTGCTTTTTTGCAGGTGTTAGGTTTTTTTCAGACGTATCTGCCCCATTAATTCCTATGGGGACATGGTGCCCGAGCTGGTATTGAGGTGAGATGTGGAGCTAAATTTTGCTCTCCGCTCACTTTTTTGTGGCTAACGCCGGGTTTAAAAAAACCTGTAATACCAGTGTTGTTTGTAGGTGAGCAGTGAACATAAACTGAGCGTTAGCACCACACCCCTATTACCGCAAAACTCGTAATCTAGGTGTATGTCTTTAGCTCTGTAACCTCTAGCCAAAAATCTAGCTCTCATAATTTGGTATTGATGCTCTTTATCATTTGGTTCTGTATTGTTATGTATAACTCTTAATAACTGAGATTTCAGAATCCCCTCCGGTACATTAGTATATTTGAGTTAATTTGACACCATCATATGCTAACCTTTTTGTGACATGGTATGAGAACAAATATATATATACCATCAAAATTATTCAAATATGGGGGGCGGAGCTAGCTCTGCATCTGAGCACTCACACTTTACATTAGCTCCGGCTATACTCATCAGATTTAAGCATTTTCGACCACTCAGAGCAGGCAACTTTTAATTGTATAGCAGCTGATCAAGTGGCAAAATACTTTCAGCAACTCCGATGGTGTAAGAGATTTAATCAGTGGCACATCTCACGGTTTATGCCCACAGAGACCGCTGCAGCGAAAATGGGAAAGGCGCCATCTTGCTAGCTTGACCGTGCTGATATCTCTCCACCGAGAGTAGCTCATTTACTATGTCACTATTAAGGACTTTGTCACCCCTTCAACATGGATGGACACCTATTCCATACAGTCATCCCAGATCTACTAAAGGCTTTTGAATGGAAAATGGATAAATGTTTTGAGGATCTACTTCAATCGTTACACCCAGAACTCACAAGTGGTGACTCTAGCTCTGGGGAACCTGAGGGTGAGATACATTTCGGGAGCATACCCTTGGCTCCCAGGATCCTATACAGATAGAACACACTGTCGCTCTTACCACAGAACAGAACAGGGTGACGCCTCTGACTGGGACTGAATGTCCTATAGAAAAAACCCATATGTCACATGTGCCTGATCATCCAGCTATTACACAGCAACTAAGTTTTATTGCCAGCAACTAAGATCTTTAGCCAGCATGCAGCTAATGGCTGGCGGCATTAGTTTTCCAGTTGAAGCGTTCCTCTTCAGGTAAGATAACTTACCCCACATTCTGGCCTATATAACTGACCACATGCTGCCTCAACTCAGAATCAGAATAGGCTAATCCTTCATGAACCCTGGCCTGTCTTCTGTGTGACTCTGGTACTCATGATCATAAGCAGCCCTTCACGTTGTCGGACTATTGGACTAAGTTCCTGCATGAACATTGATAAATAATATGGAATCTCCTGTGTAATGGGCCTTTTTTGCTTTATATCCCTAAGGAAGCTGTGTGGTATAATAGATATTAGACAACAGTGTTTATCCTGATCATATATGTTGCTATTAACAGCCTCTGTTTTTTTTAATATAGAGGAGTGCCCACAATTGTTGCTTCAGCTTCTACTTTCAACACCTGCTATGTTGTTATCATGAACCCATGTTGACATGTATGTGTTCCCAGGTTTTATTTTAATATCTGTGACAGGCTTAGATGTATAGTTATATATGTTTCAGAGAAAGCAGGCTAAGTGATGATTAACACCATATATCTATATATGTGTATATATGTTTACTCTAACTGGATCAGTTTTAATACTCACTCACCCAGTTTAGCTCACCTACTGTAGGAGTGGTCAATAGTACAGCAAGTACTCACCCATAAATGTCTAGGCCTCCGTAGTTATGGCTAGCACTGGCATATCCATATGCGGGAGCTCTATCTTCTGCTTATAACGCCTATGCTCTGCCAGCAGCCGGGACAGAGTTGTGGGCCCAATTTAAGGATACATTAGCCCCCTTTATTGTGTTTATTATTGCAGCCTTTTTTGCAGTGATACTATATTTCTAAAGATACTGCAAAGGTAAATATCAACTGTATATCTTACCGAGCCCACTCTGTGGTGTTAAGCTTCATTACAACTTACATAGGGACGACCTATTAATTACTGTAGAACAAAATGTTGTGCAACACTTCCCCAACCAGAAACTCTTCCTTTATTGATAAGGCTATATCCAGATTATAGTACTTAATACCTGGACAATGAGCATAGAGCCGGATTGCTAATGCACTAAATAATCTACACAAACTTACTCCGTTAATATCACATACAATTTGTTGAGAATACCACAAACTTTGCTATTCCCCTTACATCTAAGCAGAAATTCCATTTAGCTATAGGAAAGTCATCAAGCTAGGATGAAAGGCTTGATGGCAATCTCCCCGCAATCCTATTAACCTGTGTTACCTAGTATATCTCTTAGAGCAACTCTTGCCCACTATTTCTTTATATATATTATGTCAGAATCCAGTGTTTAAAGTAGGTGATCTATGCAGTACATAGACTTTGAGTGGTTCTGAAAAATTCTAGCATACTGTATGTTATTTATCACTCAGAAACCTACTTTCCTTTGACTGAAATTAGGCTTATTAGCCAAACTTGTATTTATCCCATTCCCATATAGTTTTACAAATTATCTAGCATGTCTAATATACAGCTGGCTGTTTTATTAGTTGTCAACGGACCTCATGGTTATATATCTGATGCCCAGCCTGAACCAAGCTGTGGGTATTCTCTCCTAAGTTATTTTATTGAAAATATCAATTTAATATATATATAACGCTACCCTAGTGTTAACTACATATCCTGGTATCGATGTTAAAAAATCTTCCTCTAGGACTATACTAAGTTTGCATTGAGTTATGTGAACTCTCTACTGCTACATATTCATGCACATTTTGTTGAGGATTTAAATTATACGCTATAAGTATCTATTGGTTTCTCTGAGTAGGCCAGGAAGAAATGCAGGTTGACTTTCCGCCTATACGATATAGTACTACCTCTCGGTACGTCCCCAATAGATCCAAGTTATTTATTTACCCTTCACATCCTTCTTCCACTAAGGTACACTATATACTTGAGTTCCTGCCATATATATTTAGCTGTGCATCTCCACACATTCTTACTATTTGCCATTATACTGTCTATATATAGAAGCCCTTCACAATGTTATGTATCTCATTTTAATTCCACAAACTACCCTCATAAGTCTCTATCCTACAATATAGGACTTTGATTGGCTATTCGGAGAGATATATTAGCCATATGTAGTACCTGCCCAGTTCACTCCTCCTTCTTAAGTCACATAGGGGAAGAACCCCCCCCCCCCCACACTCACTACTCTAGACCCTACCAAAGTTAAATATAGTTATGTATGGACAACATATGATCTGACCTGTTGTCCCTCACAGTTCCCCTCTTATCTCCTATAATCTGCTGGAACTTCCCTAAGTCTCTTACATCAACTATGGTTTTTCTACACATTGTCATCTGTTCATTTGCTCATTGTTATAATGTATGTTAAGTGTGACACACAATTTTGACACCTCACCTATTATATAACAATAGGAAAGTAACCTTAAACTAAGCTCTCAGCTATTATAGTCTAATACTACCTCAAAGTAAAGTTTCATGGAGGCTATTTCCCAATTAGCGTCTTCCCTTTTACGCCATGCCTTATCGGCCTTATCGGACAAGGCTGATATTAGCACAAAAGTTTCATATTACCTCAAGCCTTAGCCACCTATTTATCCTCTTAATTCCTAACTATAGAAAGCCTTCATCATTTAACATTTTACGACATATAGCCTCATCTTAGCTCCTATAATGGCTATCACTATGACCCGCTCCCCCCAATAGTATACTACTACCACTGTGAGCTCTATCCCCCTAAGCTACTCACACAGCGGCAGACTATATCTATTATCAGGTTCACACATACTACTTTATATTGGTCTCCTCCCAACCTGTCACTTTCCCAGCATGACCCTATACTTAACTTAGCAAACCACTATTTTTAGTTGTTCCATTAGTTGGTATATATACATAAACAATCCATTTCCAGAAGATACAGATACCTTCAGGCCTAGACTCCTAATAGATCATCCTCTATCCTAATTACACTACTCAGTTGGGCTCCATCTTTTTATTATCCTTTCCATTTTTTTTTCCTCAGACAATGTGCAATTCTATTAAGAGCCCAACCCTCCCCCGCCCCCTACCATCCTCTAACCTAAATCAGCTCTTGCCTGCTGATCCACCCCAAGCTTACCATAATCTTACTTTTTGGTCATCCGCCCCCGGTGACCATTACTATCTCCCACGATATTCTATTATATAATAAATACACAATAAAAATATACACTTAGCAGTGCTTATCTGCTGAAAAATACCCCCTTTCCCCCCTTCTCTACTCCGTTTACCATAAGCTTTGAGACCTCTATATATTTAGGGCTCTAGGTCACCCAGACTGAGAGTTTATTCTTAATTTTCTAGTTAGTTTCCAGTGAGACCCTAACTTATGTTATATGCTAAACAATATGGGTCCTCCTTGTAGCTACTGAGTTTTCTTTAGTGTCCAACTGGTCCTGTAGGACCTTAATAATAGCTACTTACATTTTTTTGCATAAACTTGCAAAATAAGGATTTCATTTAACCAAATGTTAATATACCTTATTGTGTGACAAGTTTCTTTTTTTCTATACAATTATATTATTGAAAGGTGTGGCACTGTCACTGTTTTCTATTGAATCTACATATGATCACAATGTAATCTTTGTAACAAGATTTCTTGTATCTGTTATATTTCTAATAATCCTCATTTAAAGACTTATTACTAAAAAAAAAAAAAAAATACTCAAATATACTAATGTACCGGAGGTACATCGATGATCTGTTTATGGTATGGGGTGGCTCGGAGATAGAATTACAACAGTTGTACACTCAATTAAACTTATATCAACCTATGTTCAATTTAAAATGGAAACCAGTAGAACTGAACTTCAATTTTTAGATCTTTGTATCTATAAACAAACTAATGTGAATCAAAGTTTATTGTGCACTATTGGTTGACATATATGCTAATAGAGATGTCTGCAACCATTGACATGGGGCCTATACTGTACTAATTCTGTTAAGGTTACTTTTTGTATATTATTCGTGAGTGTTATGTTTTAAACACGGCACTTAGTTTACACCACTTGTTGTTAAGTGTCATATGATGTGCACACCAATTAGAAACAAGCGGCTTGATCAAAAGACCGTTTCATGCACACGCTTACTAGCAGCTTTCTCTAATGGCGGTTCAGACGCTGAACTTGTAACGTTGTAACATTAAAAGTGTAAGGTATGTTTTTTGCGAGAATGTTTATTCCTACTATTTAGGTCATGCTATGTGGATGACGATTTCACTAAAGCATTTGTCTAACTTTGATGTAATAAATTAGAGGTTTAGTTACTTAGTGTCAATTGAGGTATTATGTAGTCCATTGCAGAAACTGATATTTGGATACTGTGACTAATGCACTGTGTGTTCAATTTTAAAGTATACTACATATGAGTTTGTCCAGTGTGGGACATAGGTAGTGAAGGTGTAGGTGAAAGGTTTATAATGGTTATAATAAAATGGTTATTAAATATTGATATTAAAGGGATACTTTAATGTAACATATTGTTTATATTTTAGATGGTCTTGAAGACGGCTTAATGTTTAAGCCGAAAAGTCGACCTTGACATATGTTAATGTAACGTATTGATGAATAAAATATTACTTCATTATTAAGTCCTGTGAGTACCCTAATCATTGAGAAATCTTTATATATATATATATATATATATATATATATATATATATATATATGTGTGTATATATATATATATATATATATATATATATATATATATATATATATATATATTTATACGTTGCTAACATAACAAGAGTATTGCATTGAGTAATGATACTTTTTTTGGGACTAACTATACATTTAGAAGTTGACAAGCTTTCGGAAGAGTTCCTTCCTTTATCAAGTCTAAAGCAATACTGACCAATTCAATGGAATTTACAGATTATATCTTAAAACACAGAATAGCTAAGAAGACAGAAAGTGCAGGGAGAGGAGAAGTTGTCATAAAAATCATGAGGAGGGCTTAGGGAACAGGCAGACAGTGTCCTCCAGTGTAGGAGAACAGACAGGGGAAATATATAGCTTTACATAGAGAATATACTGACATAAAGTTATATATCAACATTGAATCAATATCTATAAAGATGTGAAATTGTATATACAGGGGGAATACAAAAGTTAAAAAAGACAAAAAGTGTGGACATAGGCTTACCTGTGTACCTATGTATAAAGAATGTGGAATATACAATGTAATTGACTAAATGAAAGTACATTACAAAAAATTTTGATAATGTGTTAAGAATCCAGAGTCCACATTTAGTCCAGAATTAAACAGGTTGAAGTGCATTATCATTTTCATTTCAAATGTTTTTCTTTCCATGGTGTTTTTGAAGTTGCCTCTGAGAATTTAGATTTTGAGGTTTTGGATGGAGTGGTCAGGTTGGGTGAAATGGTGACCAACAGGGGTGCAGTATTTTGTTTTACAGTGGTTTTTGATTGAGTGTCTGTGTAAGTTCATCCGAAGGTGCAGTTTTTGGCTTGTTTCTCCAATATAGCATCCCATTTCACATGCAGTGCAATGTATCATGTATACCACATTTGCAGATATACATGAATATGCCACTTTAATGTTATAAGATTTATTATTGTGATTTGCTGTGCTGCTTTCACAAACGTGTTGACACAGTTTGCAGGGAGCTTAATAGCAGCACTTGGTTCCATTCTGAGTGTTCTTTTTCTCAAGGGGTAGCTTCCTATGTACCAGTTTCTGCTTTAGGTTAAGTGGTTGTCTGTATGCCAGGATTGGTGGTTTTGGAAAGATTTTTTGTCAACTTATAAATGTATAGTTAGTCCAATAAAAAAGTATCATTGCTCAATGCAATACTCTTGTTATATTGATATCTAAATCTCTGGACTAACACGGCTACTCCAATCAATGTGACTATGGAAGATACTGAATATAGCCATAATAAGAAGCAAATCATGAAACTGATCACAAAAGAAACACAGATCAACAGTGATATATACTTCCTATCATCCTGCAATAAAATTAATCTCATTCCAAATGTACTGAAAATTAAGAATCCACTTGCAACCACTCATAACTGTGAGTATGCTGAAAAACTTTGCAGATGTACCAGTGAGAAACTGAGAAATAACCTAATTCATCAACTATACAGCAAAAAGCAAAAAATAAAAGACCAAAAGCAGCTCCTACTACAAAAACTACAAGAAAATAATGGGTACAATGAAGAAATTAAAAAAGAAATGCAACACTTCCACAAAGTACAACAACAAAATTTTATCAAGAAGAAAAAGGAGAAACTTGCATGCCTGTCACAAAACAGAATAAAACACCAAATGACCAAACGTCCACAGACAATAACAGCACCTCATTCAAAACACACACTTTCACCAACCAAGAAAACCACACAGAAAACTCAGGGATTGTGAACCTTTCAAACTACCACCTGTCAGGGCCAGAGATATCAGTACCGTGTAAAGGATTATCATTCTGTCCAAGTACAAATCTAGACAAAATCCAACTGTATTCAGACTTAAAAGAATTCTTCAGGAGATTGCGGCTAAAATAATTCTTCTATGACAAAGAAAATACCAGCACTATGGAGGACTACAATGGAAGGAAAAAGAACACAATCTTCACACCTGCACCAGGACGCAACACACAATTGGACAGCTATATTGAAAGCTTCCAGTTGAGAACTGCATCTCTGCTCAACACACAGCAGAAAAAAATAATGTATAACCTCTCACACTTAGAAAAAAACGCTATAAAAAACTTAAGAAATAATGAAAATATTACCATTAAGCCTGCGGACAAGGGAGGAGCAGTGGTGATCATGAATACACAGGACTACATCACAGAGGGAAATAGACAATTATCAGATCAAACTTATTACAAAAAACTGGAAAAGGACCCCACCCAGGAATACACTTTGCAACTTACAAAACTAATTTAAACATTCCCTAAACACACACAACATAAACTGGACAAACTGGTGCCCTCTAACCCTAGCATCGGGACATTCTACATGCTCCCAAAAATCCACAAACCAGGGAACCCATGAAGACCAATAATTACAGGCATGGGCACTCTGACTGAGCAAATATCGAGCCTAGTGGAGAATATTCTTAAGCCTTTAGTTATTAACACCACTAGCTTTATAAAAGACACCACTGATTTTCTTAACAAAATCAGCCAGATAACAGAATTGCCAGAGGATACTATACTTGTGACAATGGATGTGGAATGCCTGTACAGCAATATTCCACATAAAGATGATATTGATGTCTGCTTAAACTTTCTTTCCTCCGACAGCCCTAAGCAGACATATAGTGCTTCTACAGTCAGTAAACTTACAGAATTTATACTTACTCACAATTATTTCATCTTCAACCACTCCATCTACTTACAAACCATAGGAACAGCCATGGGCACCAAAATGGCACCACAGTACGCAAACCTCTTCATGGCTGACTAGAACAGAGATTCCTAGCCACTCACCCTCACAAACCCTTCAAATACTTTCGCTACATAGATGATATTTTCACCATATGGACAGAAGGAGAAAAAAACCTTGAACATTTTCATAAATCATTTAATTTATTTCATGCATCAATCAAGCTTAAAATGAACTTTTCTAGAGACTGTGTCAGCTTCCTGGATACAACAATATCCATCACAAATGGCAAACTGCACTCATCTGTATACAGAAAACCAACAGATAGATGCATCTACATCCACAGCTCCAGCTCCCACCCCAATCATATTAAAAAAATCCATAATCTATAGTCAGGCTACAAGATACCACAAAATTTGCTCAGATACCAAGGACCGTGAAAAACACCTCATCATACTGTCCCCCCCAAAAAAAGGTTACAAAGCAAGGATTATAAATAAAAAAATTAACTCTGCCCTCAATACTCCACATGAACACACTACAATACAGTGAGAAGAAAAACATATCACGTATCCCACTAGTAGTCAAATACAACCCTGCTATGGAAGGGATACGAAAAATCATAAAAGACTTACAGCCACTTCTCTTAGAGGATCCCACACTTAAAAAAATCTTTCCAAAACCCCCAATCCTGGCATACAGACAACCACCTAACCTAAAGCAGAAACTGGTACATAGGAAGCTACCCCTTGAGAAAAAGAACACTCAGAATGGAACCAAGTGCTGCTATAAAGCTCTCTGCAAACTGTGCCAACACGTTTGTGAAAGCAGCACAGCAAATCACAATAATAAATCTTATAACATTAAAGGGGCATATTCATGTATATCTGCAAATGTGGTATACATGATACATTGCACTGCATGTGAAATGGGATGCTATATTGGAGAAACAAGCCAAAAACTGTACCTTCGGATGAACTTACACAGACACTCAATCAAAAACCACTGTGAAACAAAATACTGCACCCCTGTTGGTCACCATTTCACCCAACCTGACCACTCCATCCAAAACCTCAAAATCTAAATTCTCAGAGGCAACTTCAAAAACACCATGGAAAGAAAAACCTTTGAAATTAAAATGATAATGCACTTCAACCTGTTTAATTCTGGACTAAATGTGGACACCGGATTCTTAACACATTATCAAAAAATTTTGTAATGTACTTTCATTTAGTCAATTACATTGTATATTCCACATTCTTTATACATAGGTACTCAGGTAAGCCTATGTCCACACTTTTTGTCTTTTTTTAACTTTTGTATTCCCCCTGTATATACAATGTCACATCTTTATAGATATTGATTCAATTTTGATGTATAACTTTATGTCAGTATATGCTCTATGTAAAGCTATATATTTTCCCTGTCTGTTCTCCTACACTGGAGGACACTGTCTGCCTGTTACCTAAGGCCCCCTCATGATTTTTACGACACCTCCTCCTCTCCCTGCACTTTCTGTCTTCTTAGCTATTCTGTGTTTTAAGATATAATCTGTAAATTCCATTGAATTGGTCAGTATTGCTTTAGACTTGATAAAGGAAGGAACTCTTCCGAAAGCTTTTCAACTTATAAATGTATAGTTAGACCAATAAAAAAGTATCATTGCTCAATGCAATACTCTTGTTATTTTGAGATATATATATATATATATATATATATATATACAGTATAGTAGAACTGGGTCCAACGGACAGCCTCCGTTGTTGAAAGTGATCCAAGAACAGCCGACACACAGGAAATTTTGCAAAAATCCAATTTATTCAACAAAAGAGAAACCAGACGTTTCGGCTCTGTCGTGAGCCTTTCTCAATGGTATACAGACCACTTTCAACAACGGAGGCCGTCCGTTGGACCCAGTTCTACTATACTGTGTGTATTTGCCCTGCCGAGCACCTGGTTGATGCTTATTTGGCGAGTGCCGTCTCCCACAAACGATATATATATATATATATATATATATATATATATATATATATATATATATAAATTCATTAAAAATATGGGGGGAGATAAAAAACTGAAATTAAAATCCTCCATGTCTCAAAATTAAATCAATGTAAATATTTGCATAGAAAATTAGCACATCTAGGCAAGAATCCCCGCTCACTTTTCCCCCAGCAATAACTCATATACAATGTTACCAATGCACAAGAGAATTCTGGGTAAGCTATGTAAATTAGCTGCGCAAATTCTCAGTTTTTTTGCTTCAGAAATACTGTTTTAACACAGCTATCCTTTTAACAGGATTATAGCAGCAAATCAGAAATCACTCCTAGACAGCCTGTTTCGTTCTATTTGGAACTCATCAGTAGGAGATAGATTTCTGGTTGCTGCATTGATAAAGCTATTTTCAAGGTTAAACCAAAATTCATTAAAAAAATATGGGGGGGAGATAAAAAACTGAAATACAAATCCTTCATGTCTCAAAATTAAATCAATGTAAATATTTGCATAGAAGATTAGCACATCTAGGCAAGAATCCCTGCTAGCTTTTTCCCCAGAAAAAAAATCCTGTTAAATGGATAGCTGTGTTAAAAAAGTATTTCTGAAGCAAAAAAACTGAGAATTTGCATATCTAATTTGCATATCTTACCCAGAATTCTCTTGTGCATTGGTAACATTGTATATGAGTTATTTCTGGGGAAAAAGCGAGCGGGATTCTTGCCTAGATGTGCTAATTTTTTATGCAAATATTTTCATTGATATATATATATATATATATATATATATATAAACTGAACAAACGAAAAAGTTCCAGAGCGAAGTAAAAACAAAAGTTCCTTTATTGTTTTCCACTTGTGGTAAAATCAAAACATAGGAGTACCATAAGCATAAAAGTTAGAACACATGAAAGCAACAGGCTGACATGTTTCGGCCTTATGCCGTAATCGTAGCTGACATTATGCTATCGTGTCACATATTTAAAGGGGTAAGTGTTCACTGATAGGTTCACAATTTACCAATCACATTGAAAATTTTTCTATGCTTAGATTAACCTCTTACTCACTTAATTGCCAAACAGTGAAAATATATTTCATTAAACATCAATTTCTTAAATATAAATGACATCGTTATACATGTTTGGGTTGCAAAAGATGAAAAATTGAAAAATTATTGAATTGTTTAAGGATGCAATATAGCTAATATGGAATAAAATACATTTTATAAAATAAACCTGTTAAGGTTGTCATATAATGTGGGACTCTATATACCGATAGAAGCCAAGTAGTTGGTAATCTTATCTAATTGTATATGATATTTGGAAGCAGTTACAATAAAGGTGTTCAATAATATAAATTGTTATATAGTAAATATAAAATATAAAAAATACAAACCGTTCAATTCAATGTTGAGAACTATACGCCTCCATAGGCGCAACAAATGTAACAATTATTGTAACACCTTATTGGGGATTACATAGGTTGAAAAGATCAGGGGGATAATAAACACATAAGTAAACGAACTGTAAGGTGAACTAGGAAATTATCCAGTGATCCCTAACAGTCATATTTATGGCCAGTTATGGTTAAACATACCATAACATATGTGGGGATTAATAAACAGTGTAAGTATACTGTCATTATATATCTTTGTTTGAGAACGATGGTATGACATCAATTTTGATGTATCTTATTTTGCCACCACATATAACAATGTGCTGATCTTTAGATAGGAAAGTTATTTCCAATAATTAATCAAGTCGTACTCTGAATTGAGGCCTAGAGGGACCCGCGTCTGTAATCTGAATATCCATAACATCTCGCATTTGCCTAAGGCCTTGTCTCTATCCCCACCCCTGTGTGGATGTTTAACCCATTCAATGGCTTGCCATTTAAGAGTATCACTTTTTTTGGCATGCATATTCTTGAAATGTTTAACCAATGGTGTAGTTGCGTCCCCAATCTTGATTGAGGACAAATGGTTTCTAATCCTGGTGTTAACATCAGTGGTTGTGAGACCCACATATTGTAAATGACATGCCACGCAGGTCAAAACATAAATCACATATGAGGATGTACAGTTGAGGCACGAACCAATGTCAAATTCTTCTCCGGTAGCTTCGGAGTGAAATTTGTTGGAAAAATTCCCAAATTCACATGGTCTACATCTGGTCCTGCCACACCTGTACATCCCCCTATGTCTGAGCCAAGAGACCTGTGTTGGAGGAGCCAAAGTCGGCAGTTCAGAAGGGGAAAGATAATTCCCGAAAGTTTTGCTCTTTCTGTAGGAACAGCGCAAGCCATTATCCACACATTCAATTAATTTGTCATCTGCTGATAGCAGCTTGGAATGCTTTTTTACAATTCCACAAATACCCCTATATTCCTCACTATATTCAGTGACAAAAGTGACCCTATCCCTATCCCTCAAAAAAGAATAACTTGCTTTATCTGTATGCCTAGAGTTTTACAAAAGTGATTGCCTATCCAAATGATCCACTTGGGTCTGTGCTCTATCCAGAACATATTTTGGGTACCCCCCCTGTGTTTTAGTCTAGCTTTCATTTTAGTTCTTTGTTTAATATAGGTTGCTTCCTCAGTACAATTTTGTTTGATTCTAATAATGTGTCCCTTAGCAACCCGCAAAGGGTACATGCTTAGGGTGACAACTCTTTGCATGTAAAATAGTGTTTTTGTAATTGGTTTTCTATAAAGGTCACTCACTATCTGTCCATCACTATTTGCTTTCAGGATAAGATCTAGATAGTTAATAGTAGTCTCATGTTTCTCAAAAGTAAACCTTAAACCTACAGAGTTATTATTTAAATCCTCTATGAAGAGTTCCACCAGATCTTGGTCTCCTTGCCAAATAAAAATTAGATCGTCAATATAACGTCTATAAAAGACGATATTATCCTTATAGACATTTCTATCTCCATAGATGTGGGACAGCTCCCACCACCCCATGAAAAGGTTCTCGTAGGAGGGGGAAAACTTAGCCCCCATCGCTGTCCCACATCTCTGGAGATAGAACCTGTCCTCGAATCTGAAAAAGTTGTGAGTTAGGAGAAACCTAGCCACTCTCAATATAAAATTTATAAACTCAAGGGAAAAATTAGAGTAGTTGTTTAGGAAGAATGTAAGGGCTAATAAGCCTTGTTCGTGTGGAATGGACGAATAGAGTGCAGTAACGTCCACTGTAACCCAAACATTCTTATTATCCCAACATAAATTTTCTACTAGGTTGACAAGATCCTTAGGGGCATATGTATCAAGCTCCGAATGGAGCTTGATGCCCCGTGGTCACAAAGACCACTGCTCCATAACCTGTCCGCCTGCTCTGAGCAGACGGGCAGACATCGCCGGAAATCAACCCAATCGAGTACGATTGGGTTGATTGACACCCCCCTGCTTGCTGCCTATTGGCCGCGAGTCTGCAGGGGGCGGCGTTGCACCAGCAGCTCTTGTGAGCTGCTGGTACAATGCTGAATACGGCGAGTGTATTGCTCGCGGTATTCAGCGAAGTCTGGCGGACCTGATCCGCACTGTCAGATCAGGTACGCCAGACTTTGATAAATATGCCCCTTAGTGTCTTTTAGATAACTCTGCAAAGAGATCACAAGGGGATGCAAAATTGCATCCAGCCACTGTGATAAATGTTCAAACATCGACCCAATTCCACTAACTATTGGTCGACCTTGGGCGTTGTTCAGTGTCTTATGCACTTTAGGAAGAAGGTGGAAGATGGGCACCGCTGGATGTTGAATGTATAAAAATTCATACGTTGATTGATCAAGGTGTCCATCCTCCAAACCATCATCCAAAAGTGACAATAAATCTTTCTGAAAAGAGTGAGTAGGGTCACTAGTAAGAAGTACATAATTGTTTGTGTCATGGAGCTGCCTGTGTGCCTCTTCAATATAGCTTGCCCTGTCCATAATGACCCTCCTTTATCCGCTGCGCGGATTACAATGTCTTGATTCTCTCTTAGCTCTAGGAGAGCATCTTTCTCACTTTTGCTCAAATTTTGTCTTCTAGACTGACTCTGTTTAGTTATTTGATGCATGTTGGAAAGTTTAGTTAGATCTACCTCTACTCTCTTGTAAAAAGTCTCCCGAACGGGTCCCCTACTCTGAATGGGATAGAATTCTGAAACATTTCTGAAACCATTAAAGCTGTTAATAGTCTCTACATTCTCCACTGTATTACCCTGTCTCATCAAACTGTCCAATGTTGCCACATCACAATGTTCCCCAAAATTTAAAGGTATAGTTCTATTTGCCAAAGTATTCTCTTCAATGCCCCCCCCCCCCCTAGGTGTTGCTGCAGTACCACTGAAGTGTTTTTTAAGGGTAATGTTTCGAATTAATTTATTAATATCCAACATTGTTTGAAATAAATTAAAACTGCATGTGGGAGCAAAATTTAAACCATAGCTTAGAACTCGTAATTGTGCAGTGGTTAAGACAAATGAGGAGAGATTAATCACATTACTCATTGATAATTGGTGTTCTCTCTTGTTGTTTTTCTTGTCCTATGCCTGTTTTTTCTACAGGTTTGTAAAAAACCTGTTCAAAGACCTGACGATCTACACCTGTATTTGTAATGGAGCCTGACTGTGCAGTATTGGTATTACTAGTGTATTTAGATCCTGTGTTTGTAGAGGATTTAGGTTTTACTACTTGGCTGTTAGTACTCAAAGTCTGTGTTAGAACATTGATTGTAACCTGTTTCTCATAGTTTTTGGCAGTGTTCTTGAGGATACTTTTTGTTGGCACAGGTGTATTCTCATTAGTGGATGTACCTGTGTCTTCCCCAGAGTCAGCCTCACTATCAGATGTAGCAGAATAGACTGTGTCTTTGTTAGCTGTCTCCTGTTTTTCTCCCCTGCCTCTATTTCTGCTCCTAGATCTCCCCCTCCTAATAAACTGCATTCTTGTTTGATTATTCTGTGAATGATGCCAGTTATATACTGTTTTATTTTCATAATCAGCGGAATCTCTCAAATATTTGGTATGTTTCAAATTCAACACTAGATTTTTAGATTCCAATAAAGTTTTCCTTAGAATCTCATCAAACCTTAAATAGTCAAGTACATCCTTTCTATTGTTTAATTCTGATTGTAATGCACCTATCTTATCTCTGATGTTATCTTTTATAAGCAATAAGCCAGTGCATAAGTCTAAAAGAACATTCTGAAAGTATTAAATTCCAAGATTCAATCAGATCAGGTTATTTGACCTCAAATGTAGGGAACTTGTTTACCCTTAAACCCCTTGGTATAATCTGCAATGTTATATATTTATCTAAGGTCCATACATCAAATTGCAATTTGTGTTCTTTGACCAGCAATTTCATCAAACAAATCCCCCAGTTCAAAAGTAGATACATCTGTGGAAAAAACTCTGTCCATAGCCATACAATCAATGCTCCTTTCTGCAACCGGCAAAAGTGAATAAAAGTTCAGCGTGGTACTCTCCATGTGTAAAGAAGCTCTATCTCTTGCAGTGTATGATTCAGTGCTACCAGAATGCACTTATGAATAGTGATGTCGCAAACCTAAAATTTTCGGTTCGCGAACCACGGACTCGAACTTCCGGTATTGTTTGCGAACGCGCGAACCGCGCAAACCGCCATTGAATTCAATAGGCAGGCGAACTTTAAAACCTACAAGGACTCTTTCTGGCCACAATAGTGATGGAAAAGTTGTTTCAAGGGTACTAACACCTGGACTGTTGCATGCTGGAGGGGGATCCCTGGCAAAACTCCCATGGAAAATTACATAGTTGATGCAGAGTCTGCTTTTAAGCCATAATGGGTCTAAATCAACTAACATTCCCAAAGTGGCTGTCTCAAAACATCCCGGACAGAAGATAGATTGATAGTGATAGATAGGATAGATAGATATACATAGATTGATAGTTAGATAGAATCGATAGAAGAGAAATAGATAGATTTGTTAGATATATAATTACCCTAATAAATTCTAATAATCAAACATGCGTTCTTGGACCCAACTAGCTTTTGTCAATTAGTACTTTTCTTAGCACTTTAATCCCTGTCCCCCCCCCCCCTATCGGGGGATTTCTATATGGCCTGCCAGATTACCCTGAAAAATTATAATAATAAGACATGTGGTCTGCTACCTATTTTAACGAGGTTGTGTTTTAAGTACTACCATTCTTAGCACTTTAATCTCTGTAACTCCCCCTATTTGGTGAGGTCTATACGGCCTGGATGATTACCCATACAAAATATAATAATAAGACATCTGCTCTTGGTCTGTGACCCATGGTAACTATGTTGTGTTAATTAGTAATGTCCTTCGCATTTTAATAGCTGTTACTCATACTCACCCTATCGGTGGAGGTCTATATGGCCTGCATGATTACCCTTACAAAATATAACAACCAAACATATGTTCTGGGACCCATGGTAAGTACGTTGTGTTATGTAGTACTGTTTCTTTGCATTTTCATACCTGTTACAACACCAAATGGTGGCATGTCTATCTGTCCTTCATGATTAGCTGCACCCAAACCCAAAAAAAAGCTGAGTGGTCTCCCATGGCTAACACCCATGGCTAACTCTGTTGTTTCAATTAGTACTATTCTTAGCACTTTCATCCCTGTTACAGGCGGTCTACATGGCCATCATGATTAGCCGAACAAAATACTACAATCCAACCTTTGCTCAGTCTTCATAGGCCCTTCATTGTCTGTATTGTGATAGTACAGTTCTTATTATTTTTATAGCTGATACAACACCGAATGTTGTCAGCTCTATATGGCCTGCATGATTAGCTGAACCCAATACAAAAATAAATCCAAGCGGTCTTGGATTAACACCCATGGCTAACTCTGTTGTTTCAAGTAGTACTATTCTTAGCACTTTCATCTCATCATCCCTGTTACTTCCAGGACTCTCGGTGGTGGTGGTCTACATGGCCATCATGATTAGCCTAACCAAATACTACAATCCAACCTTGGCTCAGTCTTCCTAAGGCCCTTCATTGGCTGTATTTTGGTAGTACTGTTCTTATTACTACATGGTGGTCTACATGGCCATCATGATTAGCCTAACCAAATACTACAATCCAACCTTGGCTCAGTCTTCCTAAGGCCCTTCATTGGCTGTATTTTGGTAGTACTGTTCTTATTAGTTTAATAGCTGATACGACACCGAATGTTGTCAGCTCTATATGGCCTGCATGAATAGCCGCACCCAAAGCCAAAAAAAAGCCAAGCGGTTTTGCACTAACACCCATGGCTAACTCTGTTGTTTCAAGTTCTAATATTCTTAGCTCTTTCATCTCATCATCCCTGTTACTTCCAGGACTCTCGGTGGTGGTGGTCTACATTGCCATCATGATTAGCCTAACCAAATACTACAATCCAACCTTGGCCCAGTCTTCCTAAGGCCCTTCATTGGCTGTATTTTGGTAGTACTGTTCTTATTAGTTTAATAGCTGATATGACACCGAATGTTGTCAGCTCTATATGGCCTGCATGAATAGCCGCACCCAAAGCCAAAAAAAAGCCAAGCGGTTTTGCACTAACACCCATGGCTAACTCTGTTGTTTCAAGTTCTACTATTCTTAGCTCTTTCATCTCATCATCCCTGTTACTTCCAGGACTCTCGGTGGTGGTGGTCTACATGGCCATCATGATTAGCCTAACCAAATAATACAATTCAACCTTAGCCCATTCTTTCTAAGGCCCTTCATTGGCTGTATTTTGGTAGTACTGTTCTTATTAGTTTAATAGCTGATACGACACCGAATGTTGTCAGCTCTATATGGCCTGCATGAATAGCCGCACCCAAAGCCAAAAAAAACCCAAGCGGTTTTGCACTAACACCCATAGCTAACTCTGTTGTTTCAAGTTCTACTATTCTTAGCTCTTTCATCTCATCATCCCTGTTACTTCCATGACTCTCGGTGGTGGTGGTCTACATGGCCATCATGATTAGCCTAACCAAATACTACAATCCAACCTTGGCCCAGTCTTCCTAAGGCCCTTCATTGGCTGTATTTTGGTAGTACTGTTCTTATTAGTTTAATAGCTGATACGACACCGAATGTTTTCAGCTCTATATGGCCTGCATGAATAGCCGTATCCAAAGCCAAAAAAAAGCCAAGCGGTTTTGCACTAACACCCATGGCTAACTCTGTTGTTTCAAGTTCTACTATTCTTAGCTCTTTCATCTCATCATCCCTGTTACTTCCAGGACTCTCGGTGGTGGTGGTCTACATGGCTATCAGGATTAGCCTAACCAAATACTACAATCCAACCTTGGCCCAGTCTTCCTAAGGCCCTTCATTGGCTGTATTTTGGTAGTACTGTTCTTATTAGTTTAATAGCTGATACAACACCGAATGTTTTCAGCTCTATATGGCCTGCATGAATAGCCGCACCCAAAGCCAAAAAAAAGCCAAGCGGTTTTGCACTAACACCCATGGCTAACTCTGTTGTTTCAAGTTCTACTATTCTTAGCTCTTTCATCTCATCATCCCTGTTACTTCCAGGACTCTCGGTGGTGGTGGTCTACATGGCCATCAGGATTAGCCTAACCAAATACTACAATCCAACCTTGGCTCAGTCTTCCTAAGGCCCTTCATTGGCTGTATTTTGGTAGTACTGTCATCCTTTTGAATAAAAGATTACAGTAAAGGCATTGATTTTAGAAACCCACAGATCATTATTTGCAACCGTGAATTTAGAATTTTTTTTTTTTTTTATTTAAATTAATAACTATAATGTCTGACTGTGACAACAATTATGATTGGTGTAAATAGTTGGCTAGACGGCCTGGCACAAAAGGCTGGCAGTGGCAGGCAGGAGGTAAATGAAATTCAATGGCCCTAGGAGACTGAATATTTGCAGTCCAAAAAATTATGTTTTTTTTTTTTATTACTGTTACAAGAATTGTGATTGGTGCCACTAATTGGCAACTTGGGCCTGGCAGACAGGCTGGCAGATATGAGTCGTGGATGGTAGGTAGGGCAGTAATTTAACACAGTATGCTGTGTAAGTGACAAAAACACAGGACTGATAGAAAATTAAGTTACATTACACTAGCAAAATATTTTAAAATTTTAGATTTTAATATTAAAATTATGTTAAGAAGTGCAATGCACATATGACTCTATGAGTGGTCGCACTGGCTGGCTGCTACGTAGGGCAGCAATTATAACAACAGTATGCTGTGTAAGTCAGATAGACAGTTAGACACAGGCCTGATAGAAAATACAATTAGATTACACTAGCATAATGATTTAAAGACTTTTTTTTGGAAATTTTAAGAAAAAGGTTAAGCACATACATATGAGTCGTGGCTGATAGCCTTGGAAGGGCAGCTATTAAAAACAGTAGGCTATGTATGTCAGATACACACACGCCTGATAGAAAATACTATTAGATTACACTAGAAAAATGATTGAAATTATTTTTTTGGGGGGGAAATTAAAAAAAGGTTAAACACATATGAGTCGTGGCTCATAGACTAGGGAGGGCAGCAAGTAAACACAGTAGGCTCTCTATGTCAGCAAAACACACAGGCCGGATAGAAAATTAGATTTGATTGCACTAGCAAACAAATTTAAACTTTTTTTTTTTTTTTATATTAAAATTAAGGTGAAAGAAAAATAGATATGAGTGCTGGGTGGCTGCCTGGCACAGAACAATTAACCAAAAGACTGAAAAAAAAGAGGTATATTAATGCTGAGTGAGCCTGACAGACACAGGCATGATAGTAAATGTAATTAGATTACACTAGAAAAATATTTTTTTGTGTTTTTTTTTTAAATTAAAAATAATGTTATAAACAGATATTAACACTGCTGGCTGCTGGCTGGCACAGAGCAATGAACC